>NC_141599.1:21561338-21720606 GCF_047967505.1 Dipteris shenzhenensis
ATGTACGTAAATGAGAAATTGAAGGCTTCTTACCCGAGTAGGCCTCTTGTGGAGTCATCCCTTTGAGAGAACCTTTGTATAGCACCGATTGAGAATATAGATTGCTATATTTATTGACCTAGCCCAGAATGTGTTGGGTAGCCCCTTTGCCTTCAACATGCAGCGTCCCATCTCAACGACTGTTCGGTTCCAACGTTCTACAACAGTATTTTGTTGAGGTGCATGGCTAGCAGTAAGTTGCCGCTTTATGCCATGCTCATTGCAATACTTGTCAAATTCCTTTGACATGAACTCTCCTCCTCGCCCGACGTGAAACTTTTTGACCTTCTTTCCTGTTTCATTTTCTACAAGCTTGTGCCACAATTTAAACTTTTCAAGAGCTTGAGCCTTCTCCTGAAGGAAATACACCCACATCTTTCTACTATAATTGTCGACTATCCGCATAAAGTAGAGAGATCCACCCAAAGCAATAGTAGACATCTTACCTCAGAGATCAGCATGTACCAGCTCTAGAGGTGCCTTTGCTCAATTTATGTTCTCATGTGGAAATGGCTTCAAGGCTTGCTTGCCCATCAAGCAAGCTTCACATGGCTCCCACTTATTTGTGAGTGCAAGCAAATGTGCAACCATCCCTTTCTTTTGCATTTCCTTCAGCACAGCATAGCCTATGTGGCCAAACTGCTGGTGCCAAAGCCTTCCTGTCTCCAAATTTGAATTGATTGAAAATGCATTGAGCTCATACAATAGAACCTGTGCCCACAACATTTCCCTTTGCATCTCATATCTGGGCTTCAGGTTTTTTGAAGTGAACTTCAAGATCTTGATCAGTTATTGCGTCAACCAAAAGTAGATTTCTTTTGATTTGTGGAACAAAAAGTACATCAGACAACTTCTTAGACTCACCATTAGCTGCCGCAACAAGTAACATGGTATTGGTCCCTTGAATTGCACATTTTGCATCATTCCCAACCATAGCATTTGTGGGTTCTTATAGAGGCTAAAGAGAACTATACCATTCTCTCATACTTGTCATGTGTCGGGTTGCACCACTATCCAATACCCATGAAGTGTTGCTTGGTGAAGACTGAGCCGTGGAGCACATCTCATCAATAGCCACAAATAGCTCGAGCTCAACTTCAGCATTGTTGATAGTGTCCTTGCCCTTCCATGAAGCTTTCAAGGTCTCGTTCTTCTCATTGTATTGCTTCTTTCTGCAGTCTTTTGTAGCATGACCTTTCTTGCTGCAATAGTAAACACAATTTTCTTATTTGGCTTCTTCGTTTCTGAAGACTTGGCGCTTCTCCCTTTGGTAATAGTAGTGAAAAAAGCATTGCTTCCACCATCACGACTCTTCGGTCGCATCTCCTCCTCAAGTAGCAACGCATAAAACTCTTCAAAATTAAGTGCAGGAGTTCAAACTTGAGTGTTGAGTGTAGTTACCAGACTGTAAGATTTCTATGAAAGAATTTGAATGCACCTCCGAGCTAGCTCTTCACTAGTCTTTGCAATGCCCACAGCAGCCATTTAATCACGTAGATTCTTCATCCTCATGATGAATGTCTCAACAGTCTCCCCTTTTGCAAGCTTTTCGGCAGCAAGTTGATTTTCCAAATTTTGAATCCAAGTCTGATTGCGGGTCTCATACTGATTCTTCAAGATGTTCCAAGCCGTGGATGCATTGGATGTGTGGTTAACCAACGTAAGCATTGAATCAGATACACTTGTGACGATGGTGCAAATTGTATTAGCATTGCGTCACTTCCATGCTCGAAGAAGAGTAGCATCAAGAGGAATTATGTTGCTAGATTTGCAGGATCGGCAATGCCAACTGGTTCTGGATCACTCCTGAGAATGGTTTCTAGCAGCTCATATGAGTCTAGAATTACACTCATCTTAGAGTGTAGTTTGTACCATCAAGTTTTCCTACCATGAAGGCGGGTAGTCAAATGTGAATCATTGGAGTAGGAGCAGCAACAGCTGCAGATACTCCAGAAGTTCCACTAGGAGTGGCCATCACACCAAGTGCTAAAGCTTTGTTGCAACTGAGTTTCCTGCACTATCGCTGCTCAAAGCACCTAGTGCTCTGATAACATATGGAAATATGATGCAACGGAGAGAGTGTTTGACAACAACGATAGTACAATAACCAAAGAATAGATACAATAGAGCAAAATAAAATTTTCATATCACCAAATAAGATACAACTGATGGTGCTATCCCCCCGTGCGCTCTCCAGTAGAGCTTTGATGGGCGATCTAGACAGACTTTGGATGCAGAAGGACTTGAGGTTGGGGTATTGGCATTTGATCTAGAGGCTTGATAAGTGGCCTCCTTATATAGCCCTTTATAGTAGACTGATTCCACCACACTGCTGGGCTGGCGGGGGCACATGCATATTGACTTAGCACATTGTGTGACTAATGGTGGCACATGTTTGCTTGAATTTTGCCACCGACCTAAGACCATTGACCACCGACCACCATCGACCATGCGCGTGTAAGTAAATTCACATGTGAATGCTCGCGCACATGCAATGGAGGACATATCGCATAGGTTGGGGCCTATCGGCAGACCCCAAACCCCACTACTGGGGCGTTTCCCTCGAACCCCCAAGGAATATGTTGTTCCTTCTACCATCTCCTAAACATCAAACGGCCACCATGAAACCTCATCTAGTGTCAAAACTAGGATCCTACCAATGCCCAGTGCTCACACCATGGCTTCTCCTCATAACGGGGGGCTTACAAAAGGGCACTATGGAACATTGGTGCTAACATATAAGAGGTGGGCATTGCACATATGCCAACATTCTAAAGGTCTACCATCTCTCTGACATTATAAACATTGTTTGGCATAATAGAATGCATCTCTGAACAGAGTTGGCCACCATAAGCCTACTTGTATTACTTTCTTGCTCATGATATCTCTTGAGAAATGGCGTGCTACAATTCCCTAATGAACTTCTGATAGTATAGCTTGTTTCATCTTTTGATTACCTAATCTATGCCTCTTTTGTATAAAAATCATGCAATAATAAGAAATGATTTGCTTCAAAATGTTAGCTTTTTTCTTAGATACTTAGATATGTTTTAATAAACCATCAGTCATAAAAAGGAGCATCTGGTCATACTGGTCGTCATAGCTGAGTGAATGAATCTAAAACTATTAATTGCATGGGTTGACACTACCACATTTTGTGCCTTCCAATGTAATTCTATAGTCTAGGATTTTGCTAGAGTTGCCTTGGAGACATACCAGCCTAAGAGAAATGTAAAACTAAGAAGAATAGGGTAGCAAGAGGTAGAAATGGTAGAGAGAATAGATAAAACTATCAAAAATGCAAAAATACTAATGCCGAAAAGAATGCAAAAATGGAGAAATACGAAAAAGAATGCAAAAATGTGGAAGAGAATGCGCAAAAATAAAAGACAATGCAAAAATATAAAAATGCGAAAAAGAATGTGGAAATGCGGAAAAGAACGTCGAAATGCGGAAAAGAATGTGATGCAAAAAAGAACGCAAAAATGCAGAAATGTGGACATGTAGAAAAGAGAGAAAGAGAGGAAGAGGGAAAATAGAGTAAGAGGGAAAACAGAGTAAGGGAGGAAGAGAGATAGAGAGGAAGAGAGATAGAGAGGAAGAGAGAAAGAGAGGAACAAGCATCAGATCAATGCTTGAGGCCTACATGAGGGACAATCAACAGAGTAAGGGAGGAAGAGAGATAGAGAGGAAGAGAGAAAGAGAGGAACAAGCATCAGATCAATGCTTGAGGCCTACATGAGGGACAAGCATTCGGATCTAATCACTAAACATTGTTTGCATGCAAATCTTTGTCTTCCTTTCTAGTGAAGAGATTCTAAATGCTTGTTCCATCATGTAGACCTATGCATGCTCTATTCTTATGAAAGAGAAGAGGGAAAGTGAGAAAAAAAGAAAGGAAAGAGAGGAGAAAAGAAAACAAGAGAGGAGAAGAAAAAGAGAGAAGAGAGGAGAGAAAGAGAGAGGAGAGGAGAGAAAGAGGAAAAGAAAGAGTGAGAGGAGAAAGAAAGAGGGAAGAGTATTGGATATCAATGCCCCACTCTCATGTAACTTCGTGGGAACTAGCTAACTCTACTTGTGAGCCCCCCTATATGAGGAGAAGGCATTTGAGTAGCTAGGTTCCCAATAGGTCCTACTTTAGACACCAGATGGAGGCCACTCGTGGTTTGATGGCTAGACGTCTTCGTATAGAGTTGGCACACTACCAATGAGGCTACATACTAGTGCAGGAAGTTATCCCATTACTGACCACATTGAGGGTAGATGGAGCATTTCTTGGGGCAGCCAATTCTTGGGCTACGGGGCCCGCTTGGGGCACCAGATTATCCCGAATGGCTCTGGGCTAAACGGAGAACGTAGGTCAGTTGCTCTATGGAGAAAAAGAGAGAAGAAAAGGAGAAAAAAAAGAAGAGGTGAAGGAGAAAAGAAAAAGGAGAGGAGAAGGAAAGAGAGGGGAAGGAGAAAAGAAAAGAAGAGAGGGGATAGAAAGAGGGAGAACACAAAGAAAGAGGGAAAAGAGGAAGAGGGAAGACAAGAAGAGAGGAAGATGGAGAGAGGAAGAGAGGAACAGAGGAATGGGAAAGAGGAGAAAGAAAGAAAGAGAGAAGGAAAAGGGAAAGAGGAAGAGGAGAGGAAATAGGGAACGAGAGAAAGGGAAAAGAAGAGGGAAGAGAGAAAAGAGAAAGAGGAGAGGAAAGAGGGCAACATAGAAAGAAATAAAGGGAAGAGAGGCAAAAGATGATGAGGGAAAAAGAAGAGGGAAAAGAGGAACAGGGAAAGAGGAGAGAGAAAGAGAGAAAGAAAGAAAGGAAAGAGAGGAAAAAGAGGGGAAAAGAGATAGGAAGGATAGAAAGAGAGGAGAAAAGGGGAAAAGAAAAGAAGAGGGGAAGGAGAAAAGAAAACAATGGAGAGAAGAAGAAAAGAGAGGGGAAGCATAAAAGAAAAGAAGAAAGGGGATAGAAAGGGGCAGAGCAAAAAGAAAGAGGGAAAAGACGAAGACTAGGGAAGAGAGGAAGAGAGGAAGAGGGAGGAGGAAGAGAGGAAAGGGAAAGAGGAAGCGGAGAGAAAGAGGAAAGAGGAAGAGGAGAGGAAAGAGGCAAAGAGAGAAAGGGAAAGAAAGAGGGAAGAGAGGAAAGACAAAGAGAGGAAAGAGGGAAAGAGAGAAAGAAAGAATGGAAAGAGAGGAAAAAGAGGGGCAGGGAAAGAGAGAAAGAAAGAAAGGAAAGAGGGTAAAAAGAGGGAAAAAGAACACATAATTACATTAAATGGTTTTTTCAATTTGCATAGGACTTGGAATTACTTACTTGGAGTCGTATGCAAAGTATGATACCCATTGGGCATGGTTTGGAAAACATATTTCCTTGATTTTTACCATGCATCATGCATGACTGTTGAAAAACATGCATCGGTGTGCTTCTAACCATGCAAATGGTACCTGATGGATATGACACTTTGCATACTCCTTGAACTTACCTAGTTTAAGGTTGGTGCAAAGTATGATACCCAACAAATATCATTTTCATGATTTGGAAAGCATATTTCCTTGATTTTCACCATCCATCATGCATGACCGTTGAAAAACATGCATTGGTGTGCTTCTAACCATGCAAATGATATCCTATTGCTATGACAATTTGCAAAAGCCTTGGAATTACTGAGTTTAAGGCATTTGCAAACTGTGATATCCATATGATATCATTTGCATTGTTTGGAAAACATATTTTCTTGATTTTCACCATGCATCATGCATTACCATTGAAAAACATACACCGCCTTCTAGACATGCAAATGATATATAATGGGAATTATAATTTATATGGTACTTAAAAAACATAATTTTAAGTCCTATGCAAGGTATGACACCCATCGGATATCATTTGTATAATTGGAAAGCATATTTCCTTGATTTTCACCATGCATCATGCTTGAGTATTGGAAAACATGCATCGGTGTGCTTCTAGAAATGCAAATGATAAACGATGGGTATGATACTTTGAAAATCACTTAAACATTCTTATTTTAAGGTGTGTGCAAATTATTATACCCATCGTATATCATTTTCATGGTTTGGAATGCATATCTCCTTGATTTTCACCATGCATCATACATGATCGCTGAAAAACATGTACTGGTGTGCTTCTAACTAAGAAAATGATACATGATGGGTATGAAACTTTTCACAGAACTTGAAACTACTTATTTTAAGACTTGTGCAAAGCAATATATCCATAAGATATCATTTTCATGGTTTGGAAAGCATATATCCTTTATTTTCCCATGCATCATGCATGACCATTGAAAAACATGCATCGTTGTGGTTCTAGCCATGCAAATGCTATTTGATGGGTATTATACTTTGTACAATCATTAAAATAAATTATCTTAAGTCTTTTTTAAAGTATGAAACCAATCAGATATCATTTACATGGTTTGGAAAGCACACGTCCATGGTTTTTACCATGCATCATGCCTGACCATTGGAAAACATGCATTAGTGTGGTTCTAGCCATGAAGATGATATCCGATGGGTATGATAATTTCAATAGGATTTAAAAATACTTATTTTAAGTCCTTTATAAAGGATTATACCCATCGGATATCCTTTGCATGGTTGGGAAAGCATATTTCCTTGATTTTCACCATGCATCATGCTTGAGCATTGAAAAAGATGCATTGGTGTGCTTCTAGCCTTGCAAATGATATCCGATGGATATGAAACTTTTCAAATGCCTTACATTTTAAGGCATGTGCAAATAATCATACCCATCGTATATCATTTTTATGGTTTGGAAAGCATATTTCCTTGATTTTTGCCATACATCACACATGACCATTGGGAAACATGTATTAGTGTGCTTCTAGTCCATAAAAATGATAACTGATGGGTATGAAACTTTGCACAAGCCTTGAGATTACTTATTTCAAGGCATGTACAAATTATGATACCCATTAGATATTTTCATGGTTTGGAAAGAGTATTTCCTTGATTGTCATCATGCATCATACATGACTGTTCAAATACATGCATTGGCATTCTTCTAGCCATGAAAATGATAACCGATGGGTATCATACTTTGTACAGTCATTAAAATAAAATATTTAAGGCCTCTGCAAAGTATGAAACTCATTGGATATCAGTTACATGGTTTGGAAAGCATATGTCCTTGATTTTCACCATGCATCATGCTTGAACATTGGAAAAGTTGCATCGATGTGCTTCTAGCCATGCAAATGATATCCTATGATACTTTGAGTAGGACTTAAACATACTTAGTTTAATGATTGTGTAAATTCTGGTTTGAAATCATATTTCCTCGATTCTCACCATGCGTCATGCATGATGATGGGTATGACATTGTATAGGATAAGATTTGGTAAAGTTCTTGGGCCCATAGAATTTAATATACTATGTGTTCCTAAACTTCAAAAAAACCCTTGTAAATAATTAAAGAGTACTATAGAGTAATTTTCATGGATATTAGCATTAAAGAAGAGACAATTTAAAAGTATGTCAAGTTGTTAGAAAAGTAATTAATATACTATGTGTTCCTAAACTCCGTAAAAAAACCTTGTAAATAACGAAAGAGTACTATCGAGTAATTTTCATGGATATTAGCATTTAAGAAGAGATAATTTAAAAGTATGCCAAGTTGTTAGAAAAGTAATTAATATACTATGTGTTCCTAAACTGCGTAAAAAAAACCTTGTAAATAACGAAAGAGTACTATAGAGTAATTTTCATGGATATTAGCAATTAAGAAGAGACAATTTAAAAGTGTCAAGTTGCTAGTAATTAACAAGGGTGTGTCATGAAAGGATACCTTACTATTTTGGTACACAACCAATTTAGGTAGAGGCACAACCAAATTAATAATTCTTCTAGATTTGATACATTTAGGCTACATGGAATATGCACAAGCAAGAAGTAACAATGGTTCATTGCATTATCCCACTCTCATTAATATTTACAACAAATATTCTTGGGTCATTTATCTTATATGTGAGGTTGTGACATTGGTTTTTCATACCCATGATGGGCATCAATGGTCAAAACAAGATCTAAATTGGTAGGAGTCTAAATTATAATGGTACAAAGATTACTACTAGGCATTATTGCATTTAGAGTAGCATAAGACTTTGTTTTAGAGACACTATCCCTTTTTAAACCATAGCATAAGCAAATATATTTCAAATAGGGTAAGGTCTGTACCATGAATTTCATAATAATTTGTGTTCTTGTGATGATAAATACATTCTCTTAATAAACTTGTTGCATTGTCAATAAACCATGGAACTTCATCATCATTGTTTTGTCCTTGATGACAAATCTTCTCTTGAACTTATGACTAATCTACTTCTATTTCCATCCTTTCCATTGTGATATTCATCACAATTTTGACCTTGTTGTTGATTTGCATAATGATTTTGAATGTGAATATGTCCAAGATAATTTCCTCTAAAATTTCTTAGTGTTGTACTAAAATTTTTAATTACACTATTTTATTTTGTAATGACTTTCATATTGTCTAATCTTGTAATAATAATTGCACTGAATATTTGCAAACCTATTTGAAGGGATACACCTTTGTTGAAGTGATACTCTATGAGATGAAGTTCATTTATTTTCCCTGTTTGAATTTTGCTACTAGTTTATGTTGGTGTTGCTACTATCCTCTTCATCTTGATGATAATTTTCTCTACCTCCACCTCCGCTACAAGATTTTGCATCAAATCCTCATAACCATTGACAATAAACTCTTCAAACTTCCTTTTTTCTCTACTTTTTGCAAGTTATTATCAATCCTAACCCTTGGAACATAATCATGAGTTATTTGGGCTAATCTAAATCCAAGCCACTTTTGATGACTAGTTGGATGTCATTTCATCCCTCTTGAATTTCACCCTGGATCTCAGAAAGCTCACATGAGGACCTTGTAAGAACTTAAGTAACCCATGAAGAATCAAAAGGCCTCATGGGAGACTTCATGAGAATCAAAAGACCTCGTGAGATTGAAGGACTTTGTGAGGATGAAAACTCCTTACAAGTGGATTCATAGACTTAAAAACAGTCTTGTCTTTTTCCTCCTAAGGGACTCCAAAGTCAAAAGGCAATTTATATGGATATGAATATGATTTTGAAGGAATTTTGAAATGGATGGGGTTTGATTGGAAAAATAAAGGTATTTACAAGGCTGCTTAGTATCCTCATAATGTTATACAATTACCTAATAGTTTGCAACATTAGATACCTCAACCATACATTAAAAATATTCAACAAATAAGCTATAGAATCCTTAATTTGAAGTCGTGTAGCTAGAAATTTGAAATCTACTTTAGTACTATCTTTATCTATGATCCACACATGAATGGAAATGCAAGTTTGAAGTGTTCAGATGAAAAATATTATAATATTCCCTCACAAATTATTCCAAAATGGCGTCATTTTATAAACAAACTAGTAGGTAATCATCTCTTTTAGGAATACATGTCTAGTCTCCATTTAACTTTAGTAATGTCTGAAACGACTCTTATTTACTTAGAGTTGCCTATATAATCCTAGATAACAAAGGTAAATGTGGTATATATGTTTTCAATAAATGAATGTACTTATTCTTTGAGAAGAAAAGTACCAGAGGTGACTTTCCAATTGCTAGGTGCTAGTTCAATTTGTCCTTCAATAATGTAAGCGGCTTGCCATGTATGAACTACATTGTCCCCAAAATACCATGCCATTTGACCACATATACCTTGAGGTTTCTTGATTCAGGTGAAGAAGGATGGGGAAAGAATTCCAATTTTTGAACTTCCTTTTGAATTGATGAGCTTATTTCATTTTCCCACCTTCCTACCAAGGTATACTTGACAAAACGAGCTTAGGCAGCGTATGACAAACTGCCCAATCTATTTCATGAATGTTATCTTTAGTAACAATGAAAGTGTCCTCCTCTATCTCTTTAGGGAACGTTGTAGTGTTTCCACCCACTCTGGATCCTTAGAATGGTATAAATGAACTTCTCTTACTTGAGTATCCACATTTTGGCCTATGACTATCATTTGGAGGTATTGGGATTTGCATGGATTCTATCCTTCATGTATGCACCATCTCATTATCTCCATCATCAAAGCTTTAATTTTCTTTTGCACCAATGCCATTTTCCACCTCATTTATCAAGTCAACCACCACTTTTTCACTATAACTCTTTTGCCTAGCTGATGCTACCCTTTTCTCAAGAATGTACAAACTAGGACCCCTTCATATAAATTTTCCCTCAAGGAATGAAGTGTATGTAGATGTTTGCAATATAGAATTGGAAAGGTCACTCATGCATGCATCATAAACACTAATATATTTTACATTTGTTGTTGCTACCAACCAACTTCCATGTATGGATTCTAAGAGGTTGGTACAAGGCACCCAAAGCTTATTGTGACTTTGCATAGCCTTCAGAGAAAGCAAGTAACATTAAAACAACAATAATAAGAAGTTTACAAAGAAATATCAATTTTGTGAATGAAGAAAAATAGCAAAGAACTACTTTGAACTAAATTACCTCTATCATGTATTGACCCTAATACGATACACATGCATGCCACCGCATTGACCATGCTTCAAGACTTGTAATTTCCTTTTCATTTTCATGACTAGTTAAGCTCCACCACTCTTGTAGATGGTTCATTTCAATGTTAGTTGCATATCTTGTTTGTGAATCTTTCCATTGTCTACATATTTGTCTAAAATACTCTTGGCGATGAGGAGATGGCATGTTTATGAAGACTCTTCTCCCAAAGGAAAAACATCAACATTCTCGAAACTCCATAACATTGTCAAGACTACCATTAAATATAGTTCTTACAACCCACCAATTTTCTTGGTCCTCATTTGACATAAATCCTTTAAACTAGGCTTTTGCATCCATGTTTCTTCACATCACTTGATTAAGCATCTCCCAAAAGAGGACTTGGGCTTAAGTATCCTCAACCTTGAAAGCACATATATAAATTATTTGGATCTAGTGAATGAAAGGATTCTATACATGATAAGACATGGTTGTCTCATCTTTCATCCTCTTCACAAAGTTAAAAACGACCCAAGACTCTCCAAGATCTACACCTGGGAACATGTTATTTACCAAATCCACCCCTAATCCTAGGTGGCCTCTTGTTGACATCTTGAAGACATAACATCTATGATCTTTCAAAAGAGGTGAAGTCAACTTGACCAAGAAAGATTGCACTCTAAATGAATTCGTACACACTATATCTTTTTAGGTACCAAATCCCCTCAATCCCATCTATAGTGTTTGTGAACTCTATTTTGTTTTTTTGAATCAATTTACATATTGTAAAACACCAATGCATTGTGTGTTAGTAATTAATGACACAAAAGAGAACATGAGAGATTCAAATAGATTATTGTAAGTTACCGTTTTTCTCACTCAATGGAGACAATGACTCAATCAAGTCATTGAATTCATCATCTATCATTTCTTGTCCTTGTTGTTGAATATCATTTTTTAGGCTTGAATGATATTCATAGACTTTCAGGTTATACCCTATCCAACAGGATGCAAGTGATTACCCAAATGGATAATACAATGTGTGTATCTTCTGCCAACTTTCTCATTTGGAAAACAAAGAACCATTTGACATGGACAAGACTCGAACAAGAAGCCTCACAAATAGGAGGGATCTTACAATGTATGCACACAATTGTTCCAATAGATTTTGTGTCCATGCCAGCTTGACAAAGATTTGGTAGCCATCCTTGACATTTCTCTTGATTAAAAATTCCATTCCTAACAAGAAAAGAACATGAGAAATTGCAACATTTCAGATGACCTACACAATATTTTTGACATACCACCCCAACAAAGGAATGTATATTTGTTGATATTGCATTTGTCCGAGATCTATCCAAACATGGCCATCATATTTTAATTATATGACTCTTGTCCGTATTTTCAAATGTCTTAAATGGAAGTTCAAACAAAACATCACCATCAAATGTAGAAGGCAACTCTGCAACTAAAATATAAGTTGTGACCCTTTCAAGATCTTGTCATAGTGTCATTTTAATGTGGATAATTACCTAATGAGTTTCACCACACTTGCATCTAAATGCTGGGTAGGTTTCAAGTGAAGGCCCTAAAAGGAAAACCAAATCATCCTCCTCATCACAGCAACATGAAATGGTCATTTCTTGCTACTCATTGATTGTACGACAACCTCACAATTCTTGCTAATCATTGATTGAATGACAACCTTAGAATTGGATGATCTTGTCATTGTGAAATACTATTTGTTGATATTGCATCTGTCCGAGATCTATCCAAACATGGCCATCGTATTTTAATTATGTTACTCTTGTCCATATTTCAAATGTCTTAAATGGAAGTTCAAACAAAACATCACAAGAAGGCAACTCTGCAACTAAAATATAAGTTGTGACCCATTCAAGATCTTGTCATAATGTCATTTTAATGTGGATAATTGCCTGATGAGTTTCACCATACTTGCATCTAAATGCTGGGTAGGTTGCAAGGATAAAGGTCCTAAAAGGAAAACCAAATCATCCTCCTCATCACAGCAACATGAAATGGTCATTTCTTGCTCCTCATTGATTGAATGACAACGTCACAATTCTTGCTAATCATTGATTGAATGACAACCTTGGAATTGGATGATCTTATCATTGTGAAGTATCTCCAAATAGAATGTCTGCCTAAAATATGCAATCCCTATGTACCAACATGAAGGAACTTCAATTGTCAAACCATATGAAGATGAATCAAAATATTGATGAAGCTTTATTGTATCGTTTTGTAGCTAAAAATGCATGGCCATTAAAGACTTAAATATGTGGCAAAAGCTTTCTTGTACATTGATAGTAATACTCCTTGTGAGAGCTTCATTTGTGAAAACTGCACTTTGTAAATCCATGGTAAGCTTGTTGTGCAGAGTGCACAATAGAAGAAGATAAGATAAGGAGCAAGAGAGCGAGAGAGAGAGAGAGAGAGAGAGAGAGAGAGAGAGAGAGAGAGAGAGAGGCCAAAAGTGGACATCCCTTTGGGATACCTCTAACCACACACTTGACCATAAGATAGACTTAAGAGGATGAAATGAGCGAGAGAGATAATATAAGGTAGATGAAGAAGATTTATAAGGTGTGTGTGTGTGTGCATGTGCGTGTGCATGTGTGTGTGCATGTGCATGTGCATGTGCATGTGTATGTGTGTGCATGTGCATGTGCGTGTGTGTGCATGTGCATGTGCGTGTTTGTGTGCGTGTGCATGTGTGTAGATGAAGAAGATTTATAAGGTGTGTGTGTGTGTGTGTGGACCTAGGTACAGCCAATCCTGACAATGGACCATGTACTTCCTCTGGAGCAGCAATTTTTTGCTCAAGAACTTCATGATGCATTGCTTCATCTTGGCAAAGGGAAATCTCTTGGATGGGATGGGCTTACAGTAGAATTTTATTTGGCTTTCTAGGATGATCTCAAACATGTGCTCCTTGCCATGATTAATGTAGCTTGGGATAGCCAGTGTATGCCTGCTTCCTAGAAGCATGGAATTGTCAAGCTCATCCCTAAGAGGCTTTTGTGTAAACATCTGACAGATTGGAGGCCAATTACTCTTATGCCTGTCATTTATAAATTAATCTCCAAAATGTTGGTTCATAGACTGCATAATATATTACATGATGGTGTCCATCCACATCACTATGGATTTGTGCCCAAAAGGCAGATCTATGATAACATTGCAAATGCTATGACAGCCATAGATTATACCAAGTACACAGAGCAAGATGTCCTCATTCTACAAGTGGATATAGCAAAAGCTTTTGATACTATTCAATGGGATTTTATTGCACAGACAATGACACAGATGGGTTTTGGGCCCAAGGTAGTACATGCAATTTATTGGCTATACATTGATTCGTTTGCTCAATGCATTTTGGGTAATCATTTATCTCAGCCATGGAATTTGGGCAGATCGGTCAGACAGGGATGTCCCCTTAGTTCTTTACTTTATGCCATTGCCACCCATCCTCTGCTCCTCTATTTGGATCATCTTACTACTCAGGGGAGATTGCAAGGACTGCAGCTACCAGGACAAAAAGCTTTTGTAGCACAGGCATATGTAGATGACTCTTTTTTCATGCTGCATAATAATCAACAAGAGCTGCAACTTCTCATGGATTCTTTATCTCTGTATGGAATGGCAGCAGGTCTACATGTCAATTTTGAGAAATCAAAATTGATAGCCCTTAAAAAAACTGATTGGCATGCAATTCTTTGGCGAGGTGAGATTTTGGATTCTCATGCAGTGGTCAGACATCTGGGATATCCTATCAGATGGATGGTTACCAGAAAGCAACAACTTAAATGGGTGTTTGACAAACTTTATGATAAGTTGCACTATTGGAAAATAGCCACTTGGCCACTTCATGTTCGTCTCAAAATAGTGCAATCTATTGTCATGGCCTATGCTCAATTCTTTTTGCCTTTGTTGCATTGGACTTCTCAGGAGATATTAGCATACATGTCACAAGCAATGGAGTTGCTTTGGAAAACCAAGTCCTCCTCGAAGGCTCTCCGATTACTAAAAATGGAATATGTATGTTCTCCTCGGAAGAGTGGTGGATTGAATGTGCTCAACTTGCACCTACATGCCTTGTCTCATAAAATGTCACTGTTGTTGACCTTCTCACAGTGGGAACAGCCATGGACCCAGATGCTTGCTTACATGTCTAGGACTATGATGACACCTGCTTATGGTAAATGGGATGTGGACATATGGGATGTACTCCTTGGCAAGTTTATGGGGAAGATTCTAGGGTGTCCTTTTGCTACTGCTCTGATCCTTGATTGGAAGCAGGTTTTCTCCCGCATTAAATGGGCCCCCCCAATCCAAGGGCCAACTCTCTTCGTCATGAAAGTTTATATTAGAGTGTTGTTTTTGATACTCCACTTGCATGTTAAGAGCCTATTAAGGCCTACAATTTGAGCAAAATGGATATCATGCAGATACATGATGTGGTGGATGATCAGGGGCACATCCTTACTTTTCCCCAAGCTATGTCAGCATATGGATTAGGCATGCATCACAAGCCTATTTGGTGAAAGATAAGGGAGATGTTACAACCTTTTCTGCCTATTCCTCCTCTTTAACAGGGTGATAGGTTGGAGGATTGGTTATTGTCTCCTACTGGGCTGAACATTCGGTCCTGTGCCTTTATGTAAACTCACATTCATTATTACTTATAGGCTACTGTAGCCAAGGCCTTGGATACATAACTATGCTAATAATCTGTGGCATATGCAAAAACCACTTGCTTGGTGGATTAGGACTATGCATGCCTTATGAAAAATTAAGCTTCCTCTGAAGCAGAGGCTTTTCCTCTGGAGATGCATCACAGGTACTCTGCCTGTAGGTGTTACTCTTGTCAAATGGAAGATTTCTTCAACCACGGCCTCCTGTCTTCGATGTTCAGTGCTAGCAAAGACAGTACCACATCTTATATGGTTCTATCCATGCTCTAGGCTTTTGATCTAGAGGATTTCTCAGATGTTATGCCTTCGTTCCCAAATACCACCTTTGGGAGACTTTTTTGGATTTTTGGCAAATGTCCCACTCCAGTACGATCTTTTCTCCCTTCTCCTTCATTGGTTTCGATACTGGGCTCTTTGGACTTTTTGGATTGCACATAATTTGGCATATTTGCAACAATAGTTCACTCAGCCCTATGAGTTCTTCAGAATCTATTTATGATGCCTGTAAGGATGGTGACCTGGACAGGACTTGCTTGGAGATAGTTTACTCTTGCTTTTGATGGAGACTCTTTGCTTTTGGAGAGACTCTTTGTATTACCTAACTTTGTAATATAAGCTACTCGAATTACCCAAAAAAAGTGTGTGTGTGCACGCGCATGCATGTGCATGTGCATGTGCGTGTGGGTGTGCATGTGTGTGTGTGTGTGCGTGTGTGTGTGCGTGTGTGTGTGTAAGAGAGAGAGAGAGAGAGGGTGCATACACAGCAAAAGAAGTGAAAATATGGTCCTATGATTACATAAATCTTGGAAAACAAATCCTTGAAGGAGATTACAAAGAGGGATTTTAGTTTATGTGCAACTACTTTGTGGAACTACAAAGTAAAGAAGGCTATAGGAATGGAAAGCCTTGTGCATGGAGTGCACATTTTTGTTTGCTTGATGTTCCCTCCTCTATCTTTGTTCCAAGAATTTTATTTGATGGTGTGCCTGAGTGGAATCAACTCTCAAAGGATCTTGTGCATTACTCATTGGGTGTGGCAACAACAATCTTAGATGATGACGGGTGGATTGTTATCATGTGTGCACCCATGGGTATAGGTATGGTTGAAAGCTTCTCAAGAAAGGCAAGTTGGATATCAAAACAAGAATTTTTGTCCACCATGATGATTATTGAAATATGATAAGCATGTCACTCTGTGGGGTATGCACTCAACAAAACCTAGTGTCATTTTATGAATGTTTTCTTGATCACTAACTAACCATGGATTCTGTGCATGTGTAATTGATGTGACCTAGGTTGTTAATGGGTTTTATGTTTATTTGTGTCATTGAGTTGGTTTGAGGACTTCAACTTACATGGCACATGGAAAAATTGTGGCCAAGAAGTTGGGCATTCAAGAAGAGTCCACTATTCTTACACATCATATGCTTATTTCCTGTAAAGCTAGAAAAAGTGACAAGAAACCTATGTGGAGAGGAGGTAGAGTGATATTTAATTGTTGGGTAATTGTTTTTGTGTTCGTACTATAAGGAATTATTTTGAAGATGAAATTGTATTGTATTCTGTTATGAAGGTCTTGAGAAGGCTTCTTGCCTAGTTTTATACTTCATGGTGACTGTATACAGTGTTGGAAGCAATGTGGTGGAACTTGGAGCAGGAACTCGATCAGCACTAAGGGCTACATTACATACGAAGAGGGCTTGTCTTGCAATATTCTCTTGAGGAGACATTAAAGGGAGTGCTTTCACAAGAATATTGAAATAAAGTGATTAGGGATAGGATGTCTTATAATAAAGTGAATTAGTTTTGGATGCTATCATATGCACCAAATGAAATCCACAAAAAGGTCTTGTACATGCACCCTCTACTTACCCAGTGCAATTTAAGAGGGGGTGTTAAGGATAGTGTAAATTGCACTATTTACATAGGCCACTAGGGGGGGCAAACCCTAACCCTAATCCTAACCCTATGGGGTTCCCATGTATTTATTCATGTTTATGTTCAATACAACATAGTGTACAGTGTAGCTATCTCTTGTACACTCCTCTCTCTCTCTCTCTCTCTCTCTCCCACCTTATCACATCTAAGGAGCTCTTCACTTATCCTTTGAGCTTCTCTTGGATCTCTCCCTTGAGTTTCTCATGCATCTCTTCCATTTGAATGAAGTTAGCTTCCTCATCTAAAATTGGGTGGGGAGTTGGCTTTTCTAGCTTAATCTCAGCCACTTTTACTATCTCCTCTAGCTTGTGGAACTTGTCCTTCAGCTCACTATTCTCCTTTTTTAAAAAGAGAAACTTGTTGTTGAAGAAGAAGAATGACTTAATTCAGCCTATCGTTAGGCAAAGATGAAGCTACTGCTACAACATATGAAGATTGCTTGTCTAGTTTCTTGTCACCCATTCAAAAATGACATTCTACCACCATGACCCTCCCTTTGTTTGTGACTCTCACTGCATACAAACGATGTTAATTTTGACTTTGACCTAGAAGAGAAAATTATAGGTTATCTTTCAAATAATAACTCCCTTTTTACTTTGAAATGATCTAAGCAAACCTTGCAAAGTTATGGCTGATTCTTTGTCTATGTAGAAACCCGTCTAAAGTAGTAGCAAACTTTGGCTGGCTAGAGCAGAACGGTGAGTAGAGAGGAGCTTCCTGCAGATAAAACTGAGTGAAGTATACTTTAAAAGAACTCCAAGATGAGGTATAACACCCTAACCTAGTCCATGGAGTTCATCCTAGAAAAGAGTAAGAAGAAAGCATAAGGGAGGGGCTAAAATGCAAAGGAGGAGGAGCAGATGGGTCAAATTCCAAATCAGTCATCCTTAGAAATATAAATTTTGGCTTTAAGTTGCTTTTCAAAGTTGTGATGGGTACATTGATAGTTGTGCACCCTTAGACACACCCTTGGATATATTCTCTAAGTTGGAACTCAAAGAGAAAGTTGATATATTCTAGATGGATTGTCCATTGAAAAAGAAGTGCAAGGGGATATGAAGGAAAGGGATGGGGTGTCATTAAGTAGGAATGGGATGAAAAGGAAAAGGGGGGTTTCCATTAAATATTGACTCATGAATTTTTGAATCTCTCTAGAATTCAATGCCAAGACAATGATGCATGAATCCAAGATCTTTCATTTCAATATTTTAAAATAGATATTTTTAGTTTGTTGATGAAGTTTCCATTACTTCTTGTGACTATCAACTCATCCACAATAGATTGTGTGATCTGCATAAGACTTTTTGAATACAATATTAGCAAAATATTTGTCAATTCTATCGTACCAAGTTCTTGTATCTCATTTTAATCCATAGAGACTCTTCTTTAGTTTGCATCCTTGATTTGATTTTCCAATTTCAACATATCTATGAGGTTCTTCCATATAAACCTCTTCATCCAAACATCCATTAATAAATGCATTCTTGACATCTAGTTGATGTGTGGTTTCCATTTACTGATGGTTGCCAATGAAACCAAATATTTGATAAAATCCATTTTGGCTACTAGAACATAGGTTACTTCATAGTTCTATCTATATTTTTGTGCAAATCCTTTTGCAATAAGTCCTACTTTATATCTCTAAATGCTACCATCTAGATTGTACTTAACCTTGTAAACCCATTTGTTTTGGGGTTATTGCGCAACAAGTCTTACTTTATGCCTCTCAATGCTACCATCTAGACTATACTTAACCTTGTAAAACCCATTCATTTGCAATTGCATTCTTCCTGGTGGAAAATTACCTAATTCCCAAGTGTTGTTTTTATAAAATTCATCCATTTCTCCATTCATTTCTTTCTTCCATTTTGGCTATTAGACTACATCTTCAAAATATACATGCTCTTCTATTTGCATGATTTTTTTCATAAGAGCATAATTTGTTCTTTCAACTTGGATTACTTTTCCTTTCTCGACTTAAGTTCGTAAAACATGAGTACCTAAGGATCTATGGTGTGCCTAAGCTAATGTAAGATGGATGAATCCTAATTCTACACGTGATGAAGAGATAGGCTAAGTAAGCATAGAATCAAGCTCAATTAGGTTACAAGATTGAGACTTGCACATATAGAGAGACTTGAAATCTCGCATATGTTATTCCATGAGTGACCTCCCTTTTATAGGTGAGGATACTTGCATTTCTTTTTTACATGTGTGAGAAATCCTCCTTGCCATGTGATAGCATGCTTTCACTTCATGCCTTTACTCATACCTCATCTCCGGCCATGTGGTAGCATGCTCTTTATTCATACCTCACCTCTATTCTTGTGATCATGGCATTACAACTCTAAAAAACTCCCCTTGGTGCCATCATGTTTTGGTTATTGCAAGGTGGTAGATGTGAGTTACAAAAGAGTAGTCCATCACCTCCCCTTAGTGCATACTCAAGGTGGTAAAGTGTGGTATTATGATTGACATAATTATCACTCCCTTATCATGAGAAATTTAATTAATAATTAAAAAACCACATCATAAGACATTCATATAATTAAACAATACACATCGAATAAACATCATGAGCACATGCTCCTCATGCATTCATATATTTAATATAATTAAGAAACAACATCATGACACATTTCATATAATTTAATAAGATCACATGAGATTAACATCATGGAAACATGAAGTATAGTTGTATTCAAGAGCTACATGCTCCACAAGGGGTGTAGACTAAATCTCTACTTTCTCTAGAGGCTGTGATGCTTTGGGTATAGACTCAATATCCTCTACTTGAATTAAAAGGAATCAGAGTAGTATGTGCATGCGAGAGCATAGTGACTACGTAGCAGAAGCATGTACAATGAGTATGACTTAAATCTCTACATAATGAGCATTTCCCCCTCTTAAGTTGTAGGTCATCCTTCACCTTTGGGAATAAAACCCTGAACCTAGGCTGCAGGGAACAGGAAGGAAATATGCATGAAGTAAAGGCCACTTGGATCAAAAACTAGTTGATCAAAAGATGACTGTGTGTATGATTGCATATGTGGCTGCATGATGAACATGTCAAAGGTGACCATGTCAGAAGTCATGGACTGTGCAGCTGCTCTGTGGAAGAGGCATTCGGATGTGAAGCTAGTCGATGTAGCTATGAAGAAGGAATCCGGTAGGTTGCAACATACAATAGTGTCACCAACCCAAAGGAACTGATAGCAATATGTGAGGTATGATGTAGTAGAGCTATGATCTTTGTCAAATGATGCGGGGTTGAAGAAGATCGCATAGTCGGTGGCGGGGGGGAGAGGGGGGGGGGGGGGATCCGCACAAGAGGGGGAGAGGGAGGGGGGGGGGGGGCATGCATGCAAGAGGGGGAGAGGGAGGAAGGGGGGGCATGCGCACAAGAGGGGGAGAGGGAGGGGGGGGGGGGGCATGCACGCAAGAGGGGGAGAGGGAGGGGGGGATGAGAAGGGGCCGGGGGGGGCAAGGGAGGGAGGGGGGAAGGGGGGGGCCATGTGCGCAAGACGGGGAGAGGGAGGGGGGGGATGAGAAGAGGCGGGGGGGGGAAGGGGGGAGGGGGGGGGCATGCGCGCAAGAGGGGGAGGGGGGGGGAGGGAGGAGGGGGGGGCATGTGCGCAAGAGGGGAAGAGGGGGGGGGGATGAGAAGGGCCATGGGGGGGCATGCATGCAAGAGAGGGAGAGGGGGGGGGATGAGAAGGGGCAGGGGGGTATGCACGCAAGAGGGGGAGGGGGGGCATGCGTGCAAGAGGGGGAGAGGGGGGCGGACGGAGGGGGGGGCATGCGTGCAAGAGGGGGGGGAGGGTGCACATCCGTGCAATGAGGGGAGATGGGGGGCGGGGGTCACACATGCGCTCAACGAGGGGAGAGGGGGGGTTGCGCAATTAGGGAAGAAGGTCGGGGAGGGGGGCACACATGCACAAGGAGAGGAGAGCTCAGGGGGGCGCATGTGCGCAAGGAGGGGAGAGAAGGGGGGGTCGCACATGCGCATTCTAAACTTGTTTGGTCCTAAGAATGAATCAATTGACATTACAATTAATAAGAATGGAAACTTGTTGAGTATCATATCACTTAGACAATTCCATACACTCACCCAATTGCACCACAACATTTATATAGAGATAGAGGGTACGCTTTTAGAAGGATTTGCATTCATCCTCAACAACAAAAAGGTAAACTTGTGCCTTTCAATTAATTTAATATTTATACTTGATTACTTATTACTACTGAGTTGCTTAATCTAAATAGGTACTGCAAAGGAGACAAAATACAATTCGATGCAAAGACATCCCCACTAGTATTATTGAGATAAATCAAAATTCATAATTACAGGTCAACAAGACCAATGATTTTAATGAATGTATCTATTGCACTATTAAATTGAAAAAAGATGCTTATTCTCTAACGCAGTCTGCACATGCTCTATAGGCTACTCCTGAGGCAAAAGATGATATCTTGGGGTACTATTTGATGGAAGCTCATTATGCTGACTCTTGTCCTGAGTCTTTAGGATGCATTTCAAATCTTGGGGAGAGACTACCTTTCCTTGGATGAGTTTTAAATATTGGGGGATAGATTACCACTCCTTGAATGCAAGCTGACAATCAGAAAGAATGGAATGACTCATCCATTGTACAATGATTTTTTATCTCCTACTAAGATTTGTACAATGTCAATTTTAATATATTGATCAATATTTTTGCACTCTTTGGTTATAGTCTCTATATTGGACATGCTTTCTAAATATAAATCTCTATATTTTCTGCTAAACTAGGTTTTCATATTAATGAGACAACTCTCTCTCTCTCTCTCTCTCTCTCTCTCTCTCTCTCAACATTGGTATTAATGAGACAAGAGGGTCCAATTTCCAAACTTGATACATTCATGACTAACAATAGAATTTAGAATCTATTATGATCCAAAATCATCACAGGGACCAATGTTTTTACATGTGAACTATCTCAATAACATAGATATGAAGAAAGCACAATGTTTTTACATGTTTTTTAGAGAGAGAGAGAGAGAGAGAGAGAGATTTAAGTCTTACCTCCAAAAAGCAGGGATCAACTGCATCTAACAAATCGACGTTGGGGGGGGCAATGATCCAATGCATTGAAGAATCTTTTCAAGGAACCGCTATTGACAGAGATCTTATAAGATAGAAAAAAAAAACCTCTACTAATTTTAAGAATCAAGATACTTCTTGTAGGCAATAGAGATCACATACATGTTAATCTCCTTATGAGTCCCTTGCAAGGAGTTGAAATGAAAGCATTGTTTTTGTGTTAGATCAAGTACTGCCAAACTCCAATGATCCCTGCAATAGAGGATATGTACATACATAGATTAGACTTTCATTGTTGAGGGAATTGGAGGAAGCACTCTTCTGTTCCTTCACTGATTCCTCATAAGCTGACTTTGTTCTTGTGTCTCTAGTGTGTGTCACCTCTTGTATCTTAACCTCATCAGTTACTGTTTTCCTAGCAAGTGGGATTAGCAAAATATCCCTCATCTTGATATCTGACCAGTTGATAGCTTTGAGGAGCTTGTCATATCTGTACCTCACTCATTTGAGGGTATCCATGTCCTTAACCATGACAGTGAACCTATGGGCATGAGCAACAACCAGCATCATGTCTTGAAAGAACTCTATAAAGAAATCTTTTACAACTGTTTGAAGAGTCCAAATAGCAATTCTTTCGCTATATAACCGAGGCTCCAGTTGTCACAAATCTACTTTACTAATCTCTGGAAGGGTGCCCTAGGAGTGCTAAATCCCATTGCCTTTTGAGCTTTCCTAATCTCCCTTAACACTAAAACCTTCTTCTTGAATCTCTTCTTCCTTGCAAGAAGGTGCATCGAATTTCCTTTCCTAGCATGACTTACTCTCAAATTGATAATCTGTGGTTCAACTTTATGTGTCCTTCTCCCTTTGTGTTTAGGTCTTGCTATTGCAGCCTCTGCTATCCGTGGAACCTGTTCCTTTTTTCTACCAATCTTCTTTGTCCTTGCCCTTGCTAAAGAACTAAAATGGGTCTGCAAAATGAACAACACAAAAAATGAACACCTAGATGGTAGAGGCAGCTTGGAGAGTAGTGCTGGCCAGAGGTAGAGGAGGTTCAGATGGAAGAGGTGGCCTAGAGAGTATTGCTAGAGGTAGAGGAAGTTCAGATGGTGTAGGTGGAAGAAGCATAGGTGGAGATGGTAGAGGTATAGGTGTAAGAGGTATAGGTGGAAATGGTAGAGGTACAGGCCTGGTATAAGTGGAGATGCTATGTAGAGGGAGTGGAGGTGGACATGCAGATGGAGATGCTACATAGATGCAAGAGTGGAGGTGGAGATGGAGTGCAAGAGGGAGTGGAGGTGGAGACGAGAGACTTATGATGGGGCATGTGCCATAATGGCAACATGTGTGGCATTAATTGCATTGCTTATGTCCATAGGGGATGGCAAGTGGCCTCGGATTCCTCGCCTTCAGATTTCTCGACCTTATCTAAATCCTTGCACTATCCCCCCACTTTATCCGACTCCTCGCCACCACTCAACCCTATCTATTATGTGTCACAACCTCCCTGCCCCTTGTTTCTACACCTCTACCCCCCTACCTGTGCTCTACAGTCTCTGAAGAGAACAATACCCAGATCTAAAAAAGGTGTGCTCCCCCCCCCACCTCTCTCTCTCTCTCTCTCTCTCTCTCTCTCTCTCTCTCTTTCTCTCTCTATTATGCAAGTAATCTTGAATGGCTTAATACAAGGTAAAAAATATGCAAAATGGAAAACATGCAAAACAATGCGATTTGAAACTTTGGGCATAGCCCAACCTCTCAAATCGTATTCCTTTGCATGTTTACAATTCTACATATTTTTTACCTTGGATCTCTCTCTCTCTCTCTCTCTCTCTCTCTCTCTCTCTTTGGTCCTGTTTATGTGTGTCCTTACTGCTTTTGAGGGTGGAATTGATGCTTGCATGCAAACTTTGGGACAGTCCAATGCCAGAAATTTGTATACAGAGAAATGTGCAAAAGAATGCAATTTGCAAGCTTGGGTTGATCCCAACCATGCAAATCACACTCTTCTGCACATTTTCCTATTTGCAAGTTTTGGGGATCTAGGCAAAGGAAAAGAGGAGAGAGAGAGAGAGAGAGAGAGAGAGAGAGAGAGAGAGAGAGAGAGAGAGAGAGAGAGAGAGAGAGAGAGCTCATTTAAAGTATTTGGATGACCAAAGGCTCTATAAAGGTACCAGGAACCTAATAAAATATGCTAACAGCTTTTGTTCTTTCAAGGTGTAGTAGTCTTCCAAAAGCAGTGCAAAGTTATGGACTCTCTAGTGCCAAAAAACTTAATATAGAGAAATGTGCAAAAGAATGCGATATGCAAGGTTGGGATGAGCCCAACCATGCAAATCGCATTCTTTTGCACATTTTCCTCTTTGCAAGTTTTGGGAATCTAGGCAAAGGAAAATAGGAGAGAGAGAGAGAGAGAGAGAGAGAGAGAGAGATGAGATGCACCTAAAGGGTACAGTGTGGTCTAGTTGGTACAGGGTGGTGCACATGCTAGAGGTTGTCTAGATGGTAGAGGGTATTACATGAGTAGAGATGGAAATATATGAGGCTGGACATGTACATAATGGTGGCGAGAAGGTTGATAGAGGTGGCATGTGTGGTCATAATAATTACATGTGTGTCAAATAATGATAGCACATGTGTCATTAATGAGAGCATATGGCTAGCCTCGTCTTCCCCTCACAAGCATACGGTTGGCCTCGAAGTCTCTCTGCGTCAACCTTGAGTATGTTTCCATCTCCATCGACCTCGTTGATCATTTCTTGCATCTCAACCATGTCGCCCGCACCTCACCCTTAGCCACCTAGAGACCTATTTCTATCTCCTCGCCCCCTACCTATTTTCACACCCTTGGCCCCTATCGGTTCTACCTATTTCACAACCATTGGCCCCTACCAGTTCTTCCACCTACTTGTACCAGTCTCTTTGCAATTATGCCCCCTTCCTATACTAGTCTCTCAAGAGGACGATGAAAAGATTTAAAAGTGGTAAGATGCCTCTCTCTCTCTTTCTCTCTCTCTCTCACTCTCTCTCTCTCTCTCTCTCTCTCTCTCTATCTATCTATCTATCTCTTCCTCTCTCTCTCTAACATGCAGTATGAATGGCTTAATAAAAAGTCAAAAATATGTAGAATGCAAAATGTGCAAAAGAATGCGATTTGAGAGGTTGGTCATGTCCCAACCTCTCAAATCGTATTCTTTTACACGTTTACAATTCTGCATATTTTTTACCATACATGCAAGCTTTGGGATGCTCCAATGCCAAAAATCTGAATATAGAGAAATGTGCAAAAGAATGCGATTTCCAAGGTTTGGTTTTCTCGACCATGCAAATCGCATTCTTTTGCACATTTTCCTCTTTGCAAGTTTTGGGGATCTAGGCAAAGGAAGAGAGAGAGAGAGAGAGAGAGAGAGAGAGAGAGAGAGAGAGAGAGAGAGAGAGAGAACCTAATACAATTTATTGACAATAGCCCTTCTGGTAGAGTAGGTGGCCCTGGAGTATGAGGTATTTGAGGGGCTTGTGGAGGTGGAGGTTTCCTACAAGATCAGGTAGTGTATGAGTTTTTAGAAGAGTGCAAGCCTACAAAAAAATGTGCAAAAGAATGCGATTTGCTTTGGTTGGGTTGATCCCAATCTTGCAAATTCATTCTTTTGTACATTTTTCTCTTTACAAATTTTCTAAAGGAGAGAGAGAGAGAGAGACTTGTTAATACAGGGAGATCTTTGTTGGATAGTGCTGGTGGTGGTCTGCTAGCTATTGGCCCTTCTAGTAGAGACGATGGCCCTAGAATGTCAGGTAGTGCAAGAGGGTGTGGAGGTGGAGGTTTCCTAGAAAAGCAGGTATTGCAGGAGTGGTGGAGTGTAGCAATGCAAGAGGGAGTAGAAGTTGAAGTAGCAGTGTATGTGGTTGGCCCTAGAAGATCAAGTAGTGCAGGAGGGTGTGGAAGTAAGAGATGAAGTAGCAATATATGTAGTAGTTGAAGAGTGTGGTAGTTAAAGTAGCAGTGCTATATTTAGTAGTTGTTATATTTAGAAGTTTCTATAGTTAGTAGAGAGAGAGAGAGAGAGAGAGAGAGAGAGAGAGAGAGAGAGAGAGACGGGGCCTTAATCACCTTTTTCATATATGTTGATAGGTTTTATCTTTCTTTGCTTCTAGGTAGCCATGTGCACAGAGTTCTTGCAAACCCAAGTTTGTATTCTTACTTTTTGAGATCTATTTTGTCCTATGCCTCTATGCTTCCTGTCAGTTTTGAATTTTTCCAAAGTAAGGAGCTATGAGAACCTTTTTTAGCAAGCAAACTGAGGGAAGCTCAAGTGCCAAAAAATAGATAGAGAAAAATTTGCAAAAGAATGCAATCTATGTTGTTGGGATCAGACCAAGCTTACAAAATGCATTCTTTTGTACATTTTGGTAAGACTAACCTTTTGGATACTAGGTAAAAGAGAAGAACCTTCTCCATATCTGTTTATCCTAGGTTTCTATTTGTCTTATCAGATTTGAATTCTTTTCACGGACCTTTGTGTATAGAATTGCTGTAAACCTAGGTGTGCTTACAACCTGAGGGAAGCTCAAGTGCCAGAAGTTAGATAGAGAGAATGTGCAAAAGAATGCGATTTGTGTGGTTGGCATTAGCCCAACAACCTAAATTGCATTCTTTTGCACAGTTTGCTCTAAGTAAATTTTTGTATGTTAGGGAAAAGCGACAAAGAGAGAGAGAGAGAGAGAGAGCTTTGAATGTATTAGATGGCTTGCAAAAGGTCTTCGAAGCCTTATGCCAAATTCAATGTTGAAATATTGCACTTTTTCATGCAGGTCAATTGGACAAACCCAAAACTACCATGAAGAGAAGGCTAAATTTTGCAAGTACGTCCCCTCAATACAAGTTTGCAGCTCAAGACAAGAGGCAGAGGACAGATGAAAAGGAAGAGGCGCTTATCATGCAAATGCTCGTGATCAAAATGCAGTTCCAGTTCAAGGGAAAGAGAATGCAAGAAGAGTAGAAGGCATGTGGCTTGAAGCTATTTGAGTATCTTCAAGTCGGTAATGCTCAGCAGGAGTTCCACCTTTTCTATGATATGTTTAACAAATCTCTCAGCTATGCTGCTATATTGGATCAACACAAGGATTTTTTAGGAGAAGAGATTAGAGAATTCGAGGAACTTACAACAGGGCAAGGTAGGCTAGTCATATCTGAGAAGGCGTATATTCACATCAAAGATATGATAAAAGATGATAAGCTAAGAATTTTAGTGAACAGGAGATTTGACAACCTACCTTAGTCATACAAGGCACATTGCAGTATTCATCCTAGAAGATGCAGGCTCTTGGAGGAGAGTCTTGGATTTTCTCTACTTGAAAAGTTTTGTCATGGTGTGCATGAGGAAATGTGGGAGGAGGCATCTGAGAGAAGAAGGCATTGATGAGGAAGGGCCAAGTTATGGTGAGGAAATAGAACTTGAGCAGGAGAGGAAAGAGGTTGAAACTCTGGAACTTATTGCATTAAAATCTGAAACACTTAGGGGAGAAGTCTCTATAGCAAAACTTGATATTGAAACCTCCACTCCTTCTCTCCCCATTCTTCCATCTTTCACCATCGAATATCAAATGTATGTCTTACTCTCTGACATACTAATCCTCTTTGACCTAATGGAAGACTAGGCAATTGCATTGATAGCCCAATCTTGCAATGTAGACCATGATGTTGGGATTGTAGATGATGATTTAATTACACTGGAAGTTAAATTTGATCCCAAGGAAGCACTATCCATGTGCTTTGAAGAAGTTGCCAAGGTGCAAGAGATAGACGATGAGACCTTTAAGAAGGTCCAAAACTCAATGAATCTATAGTCAAGTGTACAGGAGCAAAGAAACATAGAGAACATCGCAGAAAGGAGCAGTGACGTCTAGAAGGATAAAATCTTGGAAGAAGATGAGAACATGAAGGTAAATTATCAACGTTCTTTTGACTAGATTAATTGCATGGATTACTTATGTGATGCTCCATGTTGTAAAGTTCTAATAACATTGTCTATGACATTGTAGCTATTTATTGAGGATGATAGATTTCTTAGAAGGGGTCTTGGAAGCAAAGAGAGGGGCCTCGGGCAATTGTCCAGCTTGTCTTACTATATGAAGCACTTATTGTCTACCAAGATTCTCATTTACCACCAACACTTAAGTGATGATGGAGAGGCTGCCGTTTACTTTTTCAAGTGTTTGTCACAGGCTTTTGGTGGTTTTTCGGTGAATTAGCAGAAAGACAAAGTCATATTGATTGAAAAATATTCTGCTTTTGATATTTTGGGTTATCACCCTGGCCAACAATGCTCGAGGGTAGGGTATTTCCTTAGATATACTAAATATGCATTGGCACATGGTATCAAAAGTCCTCTTCACCTAGATGGTTATGGCTAATAAGGTTTAGTGAACTAGTTTTGACTCTTGAGGCCCAATAGATAGAAGCACGGCAACTTGAAGAAAAGCAGAAGCAGGAATCCTAAATGTATATGTTAGAAAGTAGACCAAGTCTTTGAGCAAATTATAAAAAACTTGTATTTTGTATTACATTTCCAATATTACATCATAAATTCACTGCTTTATGCTAGTGATTTGTAAATTGTACTATTAGACTCTATCAGTCCACTTGTGGCCCACAAAGATCTTTGACTGCCTCCATTCAGCGTGTTTCTGTGCAGCAGTTGAGTTGTCTAAGATTTTCCGCCTTCTTTTCTTTTGTGCAGTGTTGAAGGCTATTTTCTCTTGATTTATAGCCTCTATAGTATACCTCTATAGAACCATTGAAAAACTTATTTGAGATTGTTTGCCTTCTATGCTCCTCCAAAATGTTGTGTGTGTCGAAAGAACGCATTGCGTGCAATGTAGTGAGATTTCTCCATTCCCTTAGTGGACCATATTGCAGGGCATCCATATTTTTTAACAAAATATGGAAGGTGGTTACAGATCATATGCTCTAATCACAAAAAATGAGAAGTTACTATTGATGCCAAAAAGATATGCCTAAAAGGAAAGAATGAATTTCTCTTACCATGTAGTGTGTTATATTGCAGCTTGTCCAAGCTTGTTTATTGATTTTCCAAAATTCTTTAGCTCCTCTTCTAATGCCCGGTGATCATTCTTGTTCCATGTCTTTTTATCACAAAATATGAATAGCTTGTCTAATGTTTTCCATACTTCTATTTAACATTTCGAGTAAGTCCATCCGCCTCATGATCTTTGACAACATTATGTACAAGCTTCCAAAGGTCATACTTTACCCTCAAAACATATCTTGATTGTTTCCCTAGCTTTCTTTCTCTTTGTGGTTCCAATAAAAACCGTTTAGCTTTGACTCCACCAATAGATGGCTTAATAGGGATGTCCTTTCCATTGGTTGACTTCTTAAGGTCTGTTGTGATATGAACATCTCCTCAGTGGAGACCAATATCTGACAATACTTTTTCCAATGCTTTATTTGCCTCTTTCTTGTGGTTTTCTGGACAAAGCTTCCAAGCAAATCCAATATATAAAAATACCAACCTTTCAATGATGCGACATAAAGCATGCAATGTACATATATGTACATTGCACAATGGAATATCAAGGACTACATTTAGGATCCATGACATATGTTGGCTCCTTGTAGTAAAGGCATGGTGATTTTGAATTTCCTCCTTTGCTAATGTTGAACATACACTTGAGGGTCTTGAGTTCCCCTGCCATATGCCAATCCACTTGGAAATCACATTTGCCTTTGACATGAAGATGGCCACCTTAAACTTGATTTTTTTATCATTGTTGGTAGTTGATGGAATACCCAATCAACAGTTTTGTGGTCCTCTATATTAACCTACCATCAACCTACCATCAAAAATTGAAGAGTTATGTAGTTTAAGAATCAAACATCCATACATTATACCTATAGAAAAACATTTGAAATCCAAGTCTGTGCCTACCTCAAATGAGCCTAGCCACCAAATGTGCTTCTCTGATTGCACAGTGAAGTGATTTCAATTCTCTTTCGTAATTGATGGGTCAAGATCTCTATTCATTAGTGTGATGGTCACTCTTTCAATCTTTTTCTCCTTTATAATTTCACATTCATCCAACTTTATAACATGAGACATCCTTTACACTCTTTGAATGTGATACCATAAAATTCAACCATTCTTATTTGCAATTGTTGAAGATCAACAAAAATGTTGTTCAAAGGATTATAGACAGTGCTTCCCTTATTACTTTCATACACCCCTTCAATATGCAAACAATTTCCAGTTAAGGATTATAGACCTTAACTTCCACACTTCTGCAGGCTTGGGTAGAAGCACACGTTTGATTCTTTGATCCTTTAGAGTTAATGATACTACTCTAAAAGTAGAGGAATAACCTTTTCTACTTACTCCACTCTCATCAAGAGCCTCTTGGATTAAGTTCACATCAACCTTGATGGATTCTACAAATTGTTGCACAACGTTCTGTTTCATGGTTTTAATTCTATTTTCCTCTAACATACATTTTGCAATAGTACTTAACAGTAACCCTTTCATTTGCTTCACTAGAATGACATTCGGATCAACATTCTCCTTTTGAAGCTCCAAGATTTTTTTGCAACAAGCATGCACATGCATAAGTTTTCCCTGATTGCTATTACCTAACAATATTGAACATTCAGAAAGCAACATGCATACGTAAAAAAAATTTCCGATTGCTATTATCTAGCAAAAAAGTAAAAGAAAAATATAAAACTTACTTTGCTACTTGAACTCTTCGCTTGCACCCTCCACTGCCAGCTTTTAGTTCTAAAATGTCTTGAAATTTTCTTCCTCTGAACCTATCTCCCAATGGGGTTGATTTAGGTATAGCTTTCGACAACTTATCCTTCATTGTTGTGTGTTCTTCAATTTCTTTGTGTAGTAGATCTTTCAATTTGGAGCTTTCGTCCATCTGTTGCATTCTCGTATCTTTCTCTTACTCATATAAGGTCTTATACATTTGTGCAATGGAAGAATGAATTGTAATATACCCGTGCATACCTTTTTTCCCGTCACCCACAAACTTTAGTAAAGTCATCGGATTAGAAAAAGGAGTAGAGGTTTTAACAAGACATTTTGAATAAATCCTCCCATCACACCATAAGTAAATATGTTGTAAGCCTTCTCTCCTCATGGTGTCTCTTTGCATGGCACTTACATATTGTCATTTTATAGTAGGAGCATATTCTTCCATCAAATCGATATGGAGACGGTGTTGTTGCCTCTTATAGGATTGTCCCATAGTGGTGTCATTGCACGTCGCCTAAGCAGTGTTGGATTGTTCCATAGTGGTGTCGTTGCATACTGTGTGGACAATACTGCCCCATTGTTTTGCTTCGCAATTGCATCACTTTTTCTAAACGATGTGCTAATGATGGCATATGCTTTGGAAAGTCAAAGATGGTGGTAATATTTGAAAAGTTGATGATGATGGAAAGCTTTGGCAGCAGTAGTAAGCTCTGGTGAGATTAGTTATGGGGTCCTGACAAAGGAGATAAACTCATCTCTGAGACAATTGTGAGATCTATCAGAGAAAGAAGTGGCTTACAAGAGCATTGAATGCAAAATCTTGTAAGATTTGAGGGTTGAATATAAGAGAATATCTTTATTCCTCTATCCTCTGACATGAAAGAGTTATTTAACATATTTTATTGAGTATTCTATTAGTTTACATATTTAAGAGCAAAAGAAAAAAGAAGAAATTGTGAATTTCTTACAGGGCCCCAAACTCTTTTTTCCTAATGCAAGGCTTCTAACACCCTATTATACAAGGTGAGTATGCCAATTGGATGGTAGTACATGAAATTATTATAGATTAAATGGACTAGTCGTGCCACCCTTGCACTTGTAGCTAGCCAAGATCTTCAGCCTAGGAATCTGGACTACAGTGTTAGGTCGAAAGCTCATCAAGTTTTGTTAGTTCCAAAGTTGGTTCTTTAGGACTCAGGAGAAAAGATGACCCCATTATGATAAAATTTAGTACAATGGGATGCAGGGGGAGCTGTGATATATCATTGTCGTTTTCCAAGACAAAATCCACATTAAAAAATGATATCGCCAAAATAGGGTGTGTAAACCTAGCGTGCCTATGGAGAAGGGTTAAAATGCTAAAGGTGAAGTGGATTAGTTAAGTCTAACCTCTCTTGCATGGGGATGGAAGTGATAGTGGTATAGCGGTAGTGGAGGGGGTTTTCTACTATGCATGGTTCTTGAGCATGCGTAGCTAGATTTATTGATGCCTCAAGGAGCTTGTCATATGCTTCTTGCATCTGCATGTTTGTTTGTGGTTCCAGTCATGGTGCCCTGCTGTGCTTGTTCCAGGTCTTGTTGGAGATGAAGGATTTATTCCTAGCACCCATGCACCATTGAGTCCAAATTTCCAATGCATTGGAGTTAGGCTTGTTGTTCACTTTAAGATGCACGATGATAATGCTTGAATTCAACAATTCCTTTGTCATCTTCTTAATTTTTTCATCTGCTTTGGCTTGCCATCTTTCTCTTGTTGGAGTTGTTGTTGGACTCCTTGGTTTAGGTTTTTTTTTGCAGTGATCTCTTACTCAAGATGTTGGACCCTTTGCTAAATATTTTCAGCACATTGTTGACATCGTTCAATTGATTTGATTGCTTGGGTGCCAACTTCCTCCATGACTACACGCATTGTTGTTGAGCCTCAACTACTACTTGGAGGTTGTTGCATTGCAAATTTGCCACAATAAAGTTTCTTTAGATCTATGTATTTTGTTCATCCTAAGCTGTGTGTGTTGTGAGTGAATGGATGGTGGTGTGTGACCTAGGTAAGTATGAATGGGTGGAGGTGCATTTCTACAATGGGGACAATGGGCATCCTTGCGATTGTTAGCATTTAAATTGGACTGAAAAATAGCTAAGTGGGTGTCTTGTTCTCCTAACATTAGGTCGAGGTATGCCACATGAATAGTTCCAAAATTGGAGAAGCCTATCTCATACATGGCTTGCAAGGCTTCTAACACCCTATCATACAAGGTGACTATGCTGATTGGGTGGTAGTGCATAACATTATTATAGATTAAATAATTGTAAGGTTTGATGGCCTAGTCTTTCTTCCCTTGCACTTGTAGCTAGCCAAGACCTTCAGCTTAGGAATCTGGACTAAAGTACTGGGTCAAAAGTTCATCAAGCTTTGTTAGTTCCAAAATTGGTTCTTTAGGAAGAAAGATGACCTTTGTATGATATAGCACCATGCCCTAAAATTTAGTGCAATGGGATGCACAAGTGTGATATAGCATTGTCGTTTTCCAAGACAAAGTCCCCATTAAAAAATGGCATCACCAAAATAGGGTGTGTAAAGTTAGTGTGCCTATGGAGAAGGGTTAAAATGGTAAGGGTGAAGTGGATTAGTTAAGTCTAAGTGCTCTTGAATGGAGATGGAAGTGATAGTGGTATAGTGGTAATTGAGGGGGGTTTCTACTATGCATGGTTGTAGAGCATGGGTAGCCAGATTTATGGATGCCTTGAGGAGCTTCTCATATGCTTCTTGCATCTACATGTCTAGTTGTGGTTCTAGTCATGTTGCCCATTGAGCTTGTTCCAGGTCTTATTGGACATGAAGGATTTATTCCTAGAACCCATGCACCTTGTAGTCTAGGTGTCAAATGCATTGGAGTTGGTCTTGGTGTTCACTTTCAGATGCATGATGATAATGCTTGAACTCAACAGTTCCTCTGTCATCTCCTTGATTTTTTCCTCGGCTTTGGCCTGCCATCTTTCTCCTTGGAGCTGGTGTTGGAGTCCTTGGTTTAAGGTTTTTTTTGTGGTGAGATCTTACTCAATATGTTGGACCCTTTCTTGAATCTTTTTATCATATTGTTGATATCATTCAATTGATTCAATTGCTTTGGTGCCAACTTCCTCCACGACTACATGCATTATTGTTGAGCCTCAACTACTACTTGGAAATTGTTGCATTGCAGATTTGCCACAATAATGTTTCTTCGGAGCTACATATTTTTTTCCTCCCAGTGCTATGTGTGTTGTGAGTGAATGGATGGTGGTGTGTGACCTAGGTTAGTATGACCGTGTGTTGGTGCATTTTTACAATGGGGCAAATGGGCATCCTTAGAATTGTTAATATTTAGATTGGACTAGAAAATGGCTAAGTGGGTGTTGTCTTCTTCTTTCGACATAAGGTCAGAGTATGCCACATGATTAGTTTCAAAATTGGAGAAGCCTATCTCATACATGGCTTGTAGACTTCTAACACCCTATTATACAAGGTGAGTATGCTAATTGGGTGGCAGTGCATGACATTATTATAGATTAAATAATTGTAAGGTTTGATGGTCTAGTCTTGCACCCTTGCACTTGTAGATAGCTAAGACCTTTGGCCTAGGAATCTAGACTAGAGTGCTAGGTCAAAAGGTCATCAACCTTTGTTAGTCCCAAAGTTGGTTCTTTAAGAGGAAAGATGACTCCTATATGATATAGCTCCATCCCCTAAAATTTAGTACAATGGGTTGTAGGGGGAGGTGTGATATATCATTGTCATTTTACAAGACCAAATCCCCATTAAAAAATGACATTGTCAAAATAGGGTGTGTAAAGTTAGTGTGCCTACAGAGAAGAGCTAAAATGCTCTTCAATAGAGATGGAAGTGATAGTGGTATAGTGGTAGTGGAGGACGATTTCTACTATGCATTGTTGTAGAGCATGGGTAGCCAGATTTATTGATGCCTTGAGGCACTTGTCATACACCTCTTACATCTGCATGTCTAGTTGTGGTTCCACTCATGGTGCCTATTGAGCTTTTTCTAGGTCTTGTTATTCTTGGCACCCATGCACCTTGGAGTCTAGGTGACAAATGCATTGTGGAGTTGGTCTTGTTGTTCACTTTCAGATGCATGATCATAATTCTTGAACTCAAAAGTTCCTCTGTCATCTTCTTGATTTTTTCCTTGGCTTTGGCTTACCATCTTTCTCTTGTTGGAGCTGTTGTTGGAGTCCTTGGTTTAGGGGGGTTTTTGTGGTGATCTCTTACACAAGATGTTGGACCCTTTGCTGAATATTTTAAGTAAATTATTGATATCGTTCAACTGATTCGATTGCTTGGGTGCTAACTTCTCCATGTCTACATGTGTTGTTGTTGAGCCTCAACTACTATTGTGTTGTTGAGCCTCAACTACTACTTGGAGATTGTCACATTGTAGATTTGCCACAGTAATGTTTCTTTAGAGCTATGCATTTTATTCCTCCTAGTGCTGTGTGTGTTGTGAATGAATGGATGGTGGTGTGTGACCTAGGTAAGTATGATTGGGTGGAGGTGTGTTTCTACAATGGGACCAATGGGCTTCCTTGGTATTGTTAGTATTTAGATTGGACTAAAAAATGGCTAAGTGGGTGTCCTATTGTTCTTCTGAAATTAGGTTGGGGTATGCCACATGAATAGTTTCAAAATTGGAGAATCTTGTCTCTCAAAGATGGCTTGCAGGGCTTCTAACACCTTTTTATACAAGGTGATATGCCGATTGGGTGGTAGTGCATGACATTATTATACATTAAGTAATTGTAAGTTTTTATGGCCTAGCCTTTGTGCCCTAAGACTTGTAGCTAGGCAAGACCTTTGGCCTAGGAAAAATAGACTGCCATTCTAGGTCCAAAGGTCATCAGGCTTTGTTAGTTTCAAAGTTGGTTCTTCAAGAGGAAAGATGACTCCTATATGATAATGCTTGAACTCAACAGTTCCTTTGTCCATCTTCTTGATTTTTTCCTTGACTTTGTCTTGCCATCTTTTGCCTATTAGAGTTGTTGTTCAAGTCCTTGGTTTAGATGTTTTCTTGTGGAGAGCTCTTACTCAATATGTTGGACCCTTTGCTAAAGATTTTCATCATATTGTTGATATCATTCAACTGATTCAATTGTTTGGGTGCCAACTTCCTCCATGACTACACGTTTTATCGTTGAGCCTCAACATTGTCGCATTCTAGATTTGCCACAATAATGTTTCTTTGGAGCTGTGTATTTTGTTCCTCCTAGTGCTATATGTGTTGTGAGTGAATGGATGGTGGTGTGTGACCTAGGTAAGTATGACCGGGTGGAGGTTTGTTTTTACAATAGGGCCAATGCACAGGATTGTTAGTATTTAGATTGGATTGAAAAATGGCTAAGCGGGTGTCCTATTCTTCTTCTGACATTAGGTCGGAGTATGCCACATGAATAGTTTAAAAATTGGAGAAGATTGCCTCATTCTTGGCATGCATTGCTTCTAACACCCTATTATACAAGGTGAGTATGCCGATGGGGTGGTAGTGCATGACATTATTATGGATTAAATCATTGTAAGTTTTGCTAGCCTAGTCTTGCTTCCCTTGCACTTGTAGCTAGGAAAGACCTGATCTAGACTACAGTGCTAGGTCAAAAGCTCATCAAACTTTGTTAGCTCCAAAGTTGGTTCCTCAATAGGAAAGGTGACTCGTGTGATATAGCACCATCCCCTAGATTTTGGTACAATGGGGTGTGGGGGGAGGTGTGATATATCATCATTGTTTTCCAAGACAAAATTCCCATTAACAAATGACCACCAAAATAGGGTGTGTAAAGTTAGTGTGCCTATGGAGAAGGTTTAAAGTGCTAAGGGTGAAGTGGCTTAGTTAAGTCTACGGTGATCTTGAATGTAGATGGAATTGATAGTGCTATAGTGGTAGTGGAGGGGGGTGTCTACCATGCATGGTTATAAAGCATGGGTAGCCAAATTTATTGATTCCTTGAGGAGCTTGTCATATGCTTCTTGCATCTGCATGTTTAGTTGTTGTTCCAATCATGGTGCCTATTGAACTTGGTCCAAGTCTTGTTGGAGATGAAGGATTTGTTCCTAGCACCCATGCACCATGGAGTCCAGGTGTTAAATGTGTTGGAGTCGGGCTTGTTGCTCACTTTCAAATGCATGATCATAATGCTTGAACTCAATAGTTCCTCTATCATCTTCTTTTTTTTTAATGCCTGCCATCTTTCTCCCATTTGAGCTGTTGTTGGAGTCCTTGGTTTAGGGTTTTTTTTGTGGTGATCTCTTACTCAAGATGTTGGACCCTTTGCTAAATCTTTTTAGTAGATTTTTTATATTGTTTGACTGATTTGATTGCTTAGTTGCCAACTTCCTCCACGAGTACATGCATTGTTGTTGCGCCTCAACTACTAGATTATCGTGTTGCAGATCTGCCACAATAATGTTTCTTTGGAGTTGTGTATTTTGTTCCTCCCAATGTTGTGTTGTGAGTGAATGGATGGTGGTGCATGACATAGGTATGTATGACCAGGTAGAGGTGCATTTTTACAATGGGACCAATGGGCATCCTTAGGATTGTTAGTATTTCAATTGGATTGAGAAATTTCTAAGTGGGTGTCCTCTTCTTCCTCTAGCATTAGGTCGAGGTATGCCACATGAACTATTTCAAAATTGGAGAAGCCTATCTCATGCATGGTTTGCAGGGTCTCTAACACTCTATTGTACAAGGTGATTATGCCAATCGGGTGTTAATGCATGACATTATTATAGATTAAATAATTGTAAGCTTTGATGGCCTAGTCTTTCCACCCTTGCACTTGTAGCTAGCCAAGACCTTTGGCCTAGGAATCTGGACTATAGTGCAAGGTCCAAAGGTCATTAGTCTTTGTTGGTTTGAAAGTTGGTTCTTGTAGCTAGCCAAGACCTTTGTCCTAGGAATTTGGACTACAGTGCAATGTTCAAGGGTCATCATTCTTTGTTGTTTGAAAGTTGGTTCTTGAGGAGGAAAGATGACTCTTGTATGATATAGCACCATCCCCTAAAATATAGTACAATGGGTTATAGGGGGAGCTGTGATATATCATTGTTATTTTCAAGGACAAAGTCCCCATTAAAAAATGGCATTGCCAAAATAGGGTGTGTAAAGTTAGTGTGCATATGGAAAAGGGTTAATATGCTAAGGGTGAAGTGGATTAGCTAAGTTTAAGTGATCTTGAATGGAAATGGTAGTGATAGTAGTGATATAGTGGTAGTGGAGAGGGGTTTTTACTATGCATGGTTGTAGAGCATGGGTAGCCCGATTTATTGATGCCTCGAGGAGCTTGTCATATGCTTCTTGCATCTACATGTTTGGTTGGTTCTAGTCATGGTGCCTACTTAGCTTGTTCAAGGGCTTATTGGAGATGAAGGATTTGTTCCTAGTACCTGTGCACCATGAAGTCCAAGTGTCAAATGTGTTGGAGTTGGACTTGTTGTTCACTTTCAGATGCACGATGATAATGCTTGAACTCAACAGTTCCTATGTCATCTTATTGATTGTTTCCTCTTCTTTGGCTTGCCATGTTTCTCCTCTTAAAGTTGTTGTTGGAGTCCTTACTTTAGGGGTTTTTTTGTGGTGACCTATTACTCAAGATTTTGGACCCTTTGTTGAAGAGTTTCAATAGATTGTTAATATCATTCAACTAATTGGATTGCTTAGGTGCCAACTTCCTCCATGACTACACGTGTTATTGAGCCTCATCTACTACTTGGAGGGGGTTTCCATTTTTTGAGCAAAAACCCCTAGCGAGCGAGAAAAAGGTGGGACGGGTCATAATATATAGTCTCAAGTCATTTTTAGGCAACACCACACTCTAAAATTGTTCAAGGAATATGTAAGTACACATGAAATATTGATGAATAGAGATAGATATAAATATGCCTTTATATAATGTCCAAGTATTTACTTATTTAATGACTTTCAAAAATCCTTTTTTTCTTCTTTCACCATTGGATAGATCATAAAATATTGAGCAAATCTCCTCTTTATAGCTTCTGAGGTTGAGCTAAGAAAAAGTTCTCTCTTTTTTATAGACCCTCCAAGCGTATTTAGCCAAAGTAATATGGTTTGAAGAGCTTTCCCTAACCATATTCCATTCACGGAATACCCTTGGAGGGCGTACGAAAAGGGGTCATAACTTTTGCTCCGTAGCTCACACTGAGGAACTGTAAAAAGGAAAAATGTTCAAAATTTCATGATGTTTCCAATGGTGGTCTTAAAAATATAATTTCAAGAAGTATAAAAGAGATAAATTGGTAATTTCAAGATGTATATGAGAGTTACAACCTCTCCCTAATTCTTAATATGTTAGGGAGGGTTTAGTAAGGCCCACATTTCCTTAGAAGTATATAAGTTTGGAGAATTGTGAATATTTTCAAAATTCTTCCTTTGCCTTTCCATATTTGATAATATAATAGCGATGAATTTATGATAGATTATAATGGCTTCAGGTATGAGGATTCTCAATGTCTCTTTCCTACTCATCGAAGGAATATGGTATATATTATTACATGAGAGCTTCTCAATACTTCAAATATGGGATTCCTAAAGCTAAGGGAATTCTCCTAAATCCCATGAATTACCATAAGCCTCAAAAGGAGTATGGTAGGGAGGGATTTTTAAGAGTTTTTAAAGTGTTCATTATTTGTTCATATATAGATGATGTTCTCTAAAATGAGGGTTAGAGTGATAAATAAGTAAGTATATGGTCCCATAAATGAGAAATCAAGAGAGAATTGTATATTCCTTTGAGAAATATACTAGCATGGTTGGTGTCAAAAATGATTGCTCTGACTTTTTTGCTCATGGGTTTTTGCTCGAAATTTGTGCACATCCCTACTTGGAGATTATTGCATTACAGATTTGCCACAATAATGTTTGTTTATAGCTATGTATATTGCTCCTCCTAGTGATGTGAGTGTTGTAAGTGAATGGATGAGGAATGGATGGTGGTGTGTGACCTAGGTAGGTATGACCGGGTGGAGGTGCATTTTTACAATGGGGCCCATGGGCATCCTTGGGATTGTTAGTATTTAGATTGGATTGAAAAATGGCTAAGTGGGTGTCTTGTTCTTCTTCTGACATTAGGTCAAGGTATGCCACATGAATGGTTTCAAAATTGGAGAAGCATGTCTCATACATGGCTTGCAGGGCTTCTAATACCCTATTATACAAGGTGAGTATGCCGATTGGGTGGTAGTGCATGACATGATTATAGATTAAATAATTGTAAGTTTTGATGGCTTTGATTTGCCGCCCTTGTAGTTGTAGCAAGCCAATATCTTTGGCCTAAGAATCTGGACTACATTGCTAGGTCAAAAGGTTTGACAAAATATGAAGAAGGGGAGAGGAGAAGAGTGGAGATGAGGAGAGAGGGCACAGCTAGAGAGCACACCACAAATGACTAACTGTTCGTAGCGAGAATCAAAAGATCATAATCGAAAAAATCTCAGTCATCAGGTAGCTGCACCAGAATCTGGCTGTTAATCGATTACTCATCGCGCAGGGCAATTTGCCAGTAGTTTCCTTCGTCTCCAAATCACTGATCATCAGGGAGCTGCACGGCAATGATTCGACATTGCAGCATTGCACGATAATCACAGCTGATTCAACCTCACGCCATTGGCATTGGCATTGGCAATGGGAAGCCGAGGTGCTAATATGGGCGCACTGTCTGAGGATTTTGTGGCCGTCCGACTCGGCAACAAGCCTGGCGATCCCACTCTCATGCGGTCGGTCGTAGGACTTGTAGATGGCGCGTTGGTCGTAGGTGAGCCGCAGGAGATCGTTGGTCGTAGGTGAGAGCGGTTATCCAACACACTCTCATGACTTCCGTCAAATTCGTAAAATGCGTAGCACTTGAAGTACGTTTCTTTCGATGGAAGGCTAGGGAGCTTGGAGTGACTGGCTGACCATGCTATTGAGTCGTATCCGCAATCGTGCAGTCTGTCTGTAGAGAGTCGTAGGTGCTGCTTCAGATTTGCTGCTCATGCAGCTCGTGGCGTCACTCCCTATAGATCTCTCTCTCTCAAACCTTTCAAATCTCTCCTCACATGGATCCTCACAAAGAAACTACTCAAGGGACTCTCTTACGCTCAATGAATCTTTCATGAAATGGATCTCTCTTACTCTCTCAATGACGGAAATCTCTCAAGAACAAATGACGGAAATCTTCTTCCGATGGACGGAATTTTCTCTCAACGGAAGAGAATGGAACACTCAATCTCACAATCTCTCAATCTCTCAATCACTCTCACAAGAAGGATGGCGCCTCAACGGAAGGCAGAACCATGCTCTGATACCATGACAAAATATGAAGAAGGGGAGAGGAGAAGAGTGGAGATGAGGAGAGAGGGCACAGCTAGAGAGCACACCACAAATGACTAACTGTACACTAGATTTAGTTGAAAAAATAGAATATATACAAACCCTTTTAGGGTTAGGGTTAGGGAAGCTAACCCTTTCCTTTATAGCACTCTATAAGGTTAGTGCTATGCACATATGATCACGTGATGGTGCTATGCACACATGATCACATGATGTTGAGCATGAACTCTCAACAAGGTTGTCAGGATTTGTTAGTTCCAAAGTTGGTTCTTCAAGAGGAAAGATGACTCCTGTATGATATAACACCATTCCCTAAAATTTACTACAATCATGTATAGGGGGAGGTGTGATATATCATTGTCGTTTTCCAAGATAAAATACCCATTAAAATTTGGCATCACCAAAATAGGGTGTGTAAAGCTAGTGTGCTGGAGAAGGGTTAAAATTCTAAAAGACCATATTAGATAATCCGAGAAAATCCCAATTCCTAGAATGGCAGTTTTGGGAGAAATTATAGCCTTTCTCCATGAAATAACAAAAGAAATAGGTAGAATAGACTACATTCTCATTCACAAAAGTATGAAATATGAACTACATTCTCAAACAATAAATGGAATATCAGTGTATAAACTACATTATCATCAACAAAAGAATAAATTTCCAAACGCATTTGAGTGAGAATCATCTTGTGAGCTGTAGTGGCATTTAGAAACACCTTAATAATAGCTCTTTTGAATTTTTGTTAATGTTGAGACTCAATTTGTTGTGAGCATTCTCGTTTGAGAACCTCCAAACCTGTACAGAATCTCCCATACTTGCCATATGATTCATGTTGCGATTCTTTATGGTGTTCATATGGTTCTCATAAAACCATCTATTAAATATCAATAGTGCAATTGATAAGTCAATCACATTACATTGAATCCTAAACTTGACTAACGAAGGTCAAACATTGCAAATGTATAGGTGGGGGGATGCAAGATTTGTAATTGGCATAAAATCATGTGGTAGAGACAAACATTCCTTATGTACTCTACAACCCTTAAGACTAAATTGAATAAGCTTCATTGTAAAAGACAACTTGCTGCACGATTGGAAACTATAAAATCAATCATCATTCTTAAACTTTATAGTACTCTTGGGAAGAATGGAACCATTACCATTCCTCCATAATCCTATGGAGAGAATGGCACTAGAGCCATTGAAGCTCTACCATGAGCCTTGATATTGTTCATAGACTATCGAATCAAACAACATACGCAATAATCAAGCATGAAAGTACACAATGAAGCACAATGTCCTTAATCAAAACTCATAGTTTGCAAATAGCTCCTCTCATGTACATCTTGGATTGAGTGAGACTCATATATTTGAACTTAATGGCGTTTATGAACACCTTACTAGCTTTTATATTATTGAGACTTGCATTTCAAGAGCTTTGGATTGAGTGAGATTGATATCATAAAGCTTAGTGGTGTTTACAAACACCTTAATATTTTTTAGACTTGCATTTCTAGATCTCTAAAGCCAAGGAGAATCTCCCATACCTGCCATGATGTCATAATGATTATTGGTGTTCATAAACACCATTTACAAAACTCAAAGGTATAATTGATAACCATATTTGCAATCACATTGTATTAACTCTTAAACTTGACCAAGCAAGGAGAAACATGAGAAATCTATAGGAGGAGGAGGAATGCAAGATATGTAGTTGATGAGTGGCAATGACAAACATTTATCGTACATTTTCAATATTTAGACTAACTAGCTTCATTGTAAAAGGACAACTTTACATGTCACATGGATTTCTCATTAGGAAGCAAAATTTGTGTACATGTTGTGAATCTGTCTATGCTACGAATCTATACGTGTTGTCTGCATCTGTCACAGCTATCTGTATCCATCGGTGTTATTTTAGAAAAGTTTTTCCCATCTACCACTGAGCCAGGTTTGTTTCAATCTCTCCCTCTCTTTGTCGTTTCTCTCGTAAATCTCCCCCCCTCTCTCTTGTTTCTCTCCCTCTAATTCAATCTCTCCTGGTCGCTCTCTCTCCCTCTCTCTCTCTCTCGTTTCTCTCCCTCTCTCTCTCATTTCTCTCTTCAATCTCTCCCTCCCATTTCTCTTGCTCTTTGTCATTCAATCTCTTCCTCTCAATCTCATTTCTCTTGCTCTCACTCCCTCTCCCTCCCTCATTGAAGCACTCTCTCCATCCCCCCTCGTTAACGTGCTCTCTCTCTCTCACTCTCTCTCTCTCTCTCTCTCTCTCTCTCTCCTCTCTCTCTCTCCCCCTCCCTCCCTCCCTCATGGAAGTGCTCTCTCTCTATATATATATCTCTCTCTCCTTCTCTCCCACTCACAATATGAAATCCAAATTCAAATTTAAATTCAAATTGAAGTTCACATTTCAAACTGAAATCATTTGAAAGGCAATTGAAAATCCCACTTAGTGGATTCAAAATTTAAATTTAAAAGAATCGAAGTATAAATTTTGAAATTCCCACCTAGATTTAGTTTCCCTCCTAAACTAATGAGACGTCTTTCTTGTTCAAAAAGATTTGACCTTATGGTGGCCAAAACATTTTGACCATATGGCTTTGCATCAAGAGTTTTGGCCTTGTGGCCAAAACCTGTCCACAACCTTTTGGCCAAAAACTCTATGTCTAGTCAAAAGTTTTGGACAAACATCCTTTTGGCCTTGTGGCCTTAGAGTTTTTGACCGATAGGTTGTGAAAATGTTTTGCCCAGAAGGCCAAAACTCTTGATGCAAACATGCAAGGATAGCATTTTTGGTCAAAAGGTTGTGGAAAATTTTTTACCTTGCGGCCAAAACTTTTGATGTCAAGGTACATGCATAGAGCGCTCTCTCTCTCTCTCTCTCGCTCTCTCTCTCTCTCTCTCTCTCTCTCTCTCGCTCTCTCTCTCGTTCTCTCTCTCTATGAAAACTATGAAATCAACCATCATTCTAGAGAAACTCTACATTTCTATTCCCCTTAGGAAGAATGGCACTAGTGTCACTCTTCCATAATCCATTGGGAGAAGGGTACTAGAGCCATTGAAGCTCTATCAAGAGACATTCTTCCCAAGGGGTTATGGAAAATGTAACATTGCCTTGAACATGTTTAGATATTATTCACACACAACAATTAGGTATCAAATTACACAGTTGGTAAGAAAGTAATGATTCCCATTAGTAATGAATGCATAAAGAAATACAATGTCTTCAATCATAACATAGCCTACAAATAGCTCCTCTCCTACATGTATATCATCTATCAATTCAACACAAATATGACCATATTCTACAATATCTATTTCCATCTTGGAGTCAGACCAAGGTGGAATATCCAAGGAAAATACATAACAAGCGTTTGGCTTTGCATTGGTATTTCTATTACTGTTGATAAACCCTACCACATTGCTATATCAAACATCACCAACAATGTACACCATATCCTTCATAGGGACAGTAGGGTCCTCTTGGATGGAGTACTTCTTTAGCCCTGGATGATGAACTCTACATAATTCTTTCCAATCTCTGTATGAGTACTTGTCACGTCAATAATGGAGAATAGTACTCCCTCTCTTTAGGGGATTATGCACATATAAGCCTAGGCTAGCACCTGCAATGGTTGACTCATGCACCTCGAAAGCCACACTTTTGATCCGAAACACTTTGTTGATAGGGATAGGAAAATTTGGTGTTCTAAGGTCACATTTTGCTATGTATCTACTCAAGCATGATTTGAACATATATCTCTCTACATCACAAAAGAAAAGTCCAATTAACTCCAAAAATAGTTATACTCACTTGAGATAAAAACAAAGAACAATTTGACATCTGTACCTTCATGGAAAATACGCATTTTGTAGTCGGGTTATGTAGGCCTTAGCAATGTGTTTCTTGATATAGCAACCTTTGTACCCTAGGTCTATAGCCAATTGAGAAGCTTGCATGGCATTCATTCTAGAGAGATGTGAAGCATCCCTTAATAGTACTATTTGTGATGCATTAAGTTTAGGCACCTAGCCATCATTGGCATGGATTGGCCTAAGGGATGCACCCTTCACTTTTGTATAATCATGTATAGTCTTCTCTCTTAGTTGGTCTGTAGGAGGAAGCTTTCCTATTTTGTATTCCATTCTTGACCATTCATGATTTCTCTCTCTCCATTCATTAATAACTTTTTAAATGAGGTTGAAATCTTTATGCCCCTCCACCATAGGCAATAGTCCATACCGATTTGTCTCAATCATGTTATGCACATCATTAGCTTCATTGAGTTGTATACAATAAATAAGGCATCAACTCTCCTAGTAGAATGTTATCCTCCTTGTCTTGCACATCAAACATAGAAGGAAATATGCAATTTGATGGAGGAGTGACACAAGCCTTGTATGGAGAGTCATAAAAAAGAATTGTCCTTCTAGCATCACATCCAAATGCCTTTGACGTTTTTGCTAAGGGGGTCTCCCAATGTCTCTGCGCACAGGCATACGATGCAATTTCTGCGGCAACGTTTCACCGACCTGCAGAATAGTGGTCGCACAGCAAAAACAGGGCCTTTTTCTGAGTGCCTGCGGAGAACTTCCGCCTCCAAAACGGGCCCCGAAATGACCTCGAATCAGAAAAATAAAGTCACTGACGGCTTCGCCCTTTCCCGCAGCATATAATGCCCTCTCGCCACACCGCGAAGGGCGTCTCAATCTGAGACAGTGCACTCTTGCACTTCCGGCTGTGCTACTTGCAGAGATTTGCTCCCAAACTCGAAAAAGGAAAGCAACACTTGTCCTCTTACCAGGACACTGCGAACTTGGTTTGCTTTCTTGAGCTCCTTACCACGAACAAGGCTCTGATACCATGTGAAGAGAGTGGGAGAGAGGGAAGGAGTCTCACTTGAGGCTTTCTCACAATCACAATGGGGGAATACACACAAAGGTGGAGGCTGAAAACAGTTTTCCTCTTCTTAGTTGTGAAAGCCAAAAGAACTCTAGTACAAAGAAAATAGAAGAACCCTATATGTGGGTCTCAAACCAAACTCAACTAACTAAGGTGGCATACTAACTGAGCCACAAACTAGAGTAGATAAGGATAGCTGTCATCCAGCTATTATTCGTGGGCGGCGTACCAACCGCATCTCCAGCAGCTAACAAGTCGGTGACATAAATACACAACGGTCACCCTGGCATATCGCGAGTGGAGCTCGATATCTCAACATAGCCTGCATGAGATGACTGACACAATGTACAGCTTAAACCTCTGAGCAAAAGTATTTGGGATTTAGTTCTTGTTTATATAGGTGTCCATAGAACTAAAACTCATTTATATAGTTCTTATTAGTAGAACTGTCGAGACTTATGTGTGTGTGCGCATGTGCTAGGGCTTCCCCAATACCGACCCTCCTCTCCTATCATCCTATGGTAAACAATGTAGATCATTCTTGCTCTTAATAAATATTAACTATTTACTTGAAACCCAAAAAAAAGAGAGTAAAGATGCATGATCTGAAAGAAAATGTTTTAACACTTGCTGTCAACTTTCTGCCTTGGAGTATTTCCATTAGGTTTTGCTCATATGGTATATTGATTGGCCATTTTTTCGACATGATAAAATTTTTGAATTTGTTAAATTGATTGTACGATATCAACTTTTTACCTTGGGGTATTTCCGCAAGGATCTGCTCATATGGTATATTGTTTGATGTTGTCTTAATTACCTTAAAATCCAAAATAAGAAATATTACAAATGCATCATAATGTTTTTACACATGTTGTCAACTTTGTACCTTGTAGTATTTTCAAGAAAGCCTTGTATGGCTTGAAGCAAGCACCTAGAGCATGGTCTGACAAGATAGGACAGTATCTTGTCACTATTGGCTTTCAGATTTCCAAGGCAGATTTCTCACTCTATGTGAGAAAAACAGAGAAAGGGATTATGATGCTTGTCATTTATGTTGATGATTTGATCATCACAGGTGATAGTGATGAAGATATCCTTCATGTGAAAATGCTATTGAGGCAGAAGTTTGAGATGAAGGATTTGGGAGAGCTGCGTTATTTCTTGGGCATTGAGGTGATTAGATCACCAAGTGGGATACAGCTCTTGCAGAGGCAGTATGGATTGGACATGCTGTCTAAATATGGGATGACAGGCTGTAAGCCTATTTCAGTTCCTTTGGAGCAGAATGTGAAGTTGAGCGCAGATGCAGGTGAGCTTCTGGAAGATCCTACTACGTACAGACGTATAGTAGGAAGTTTGATTTACATGACTATTACCAGGCCAGATTTGAGCTATGCTGTTGGGTTGGTAAGTCAGTTTATGCAGGCTCCAAGGAAACCGCATTTGGATGCGGCTAGACGCATACTCAGGTATGTGAAGTCCACATTGCAGTATGGACTATTTTATGAGGCTGGGGTTCAGATACAGTTGCATGGATACACTGATGCTGATTGGGCTGGTAGTATTTCTGATAGACGATCTACCAGTGGATATGTGTTCTCTTTTGGGAGTGCTGCAGTCACTTGGAGCAGCAAGAAACAGCCTACAGTCGCCTTGTCGAGCACAGAGGCTGAGTACAGGGGTGCAGCAATGGCTGCATGTGAGGTAGCTTGGTTGCATAAGCTACTCTATGATATGCATCAGTCTACAGATGGGCCAGTTGTCATTTATTGTGACAACATGAGCAGCATACACTTGGCAAAGAACCCAGTCTTTCATGCTAGAACAAAGCACATTGAGGTACATTATCACTATGTGCGGGAGAAGGTTTTACTAGGTCTTATTGATCTAGTTTATGTCAGCACAGAGGATCAGGTAGCTGACATATTCACGAAAGCATTGGGCGCAGAGAAGCTGCGCAAGTTCAGAGACCTGCTTGGTGTGCAGGAATTGGGATTGAGCTCGAGGGGGAGTGTTGAGATATCGAGCTCCACTCGCGATATGCCAGGGTGACCGTTGTGTACTTATGTCACCGACTTGTTAGCTGGAGATGCGGTTGGTACACCGCCCACGAATAATAGCTGGATGACAGCTATCCTTATCTACTCTAGTTTGTGGCTCAGTTAGTAAGCCACCTTAGTTAGTTGAGTTTGGTTTGAGACCCACATATAGGGTTCTTCTATTTTCTTTGTACGAGAGTTCTTTTGGCTTTCACAACTAAGAAGAGGAAAATTGTTTTCAGCCTCCACCTTTGTGTGTATTCCCCCATTGTGTATGTGAGAAAGCTGCAAGTGAGACTCCTTCCCTCTCTCCCACTATCTTCACACATTGATCCCTGTGGAAGTTGAGGATAATAGAAATAGTTCCATTCTTTAGAATGTGTTCAACATAGTAAGCACCAATGCATATGAAACCAAGAAAGGATCATAAAGTACAACCATTTTCTATCACCTCTAGAGAGAATGACATTGATGCCATTTTCCTCTTGGGGAATGGCACTAGTTCCAATCTCCCTATAAGGTTATGGAGAATGCCAATAATGCCTTCTCTATATCCTCATTTGGGAGGAGAGAATGGCACTAGTGCCACTTGTTGAAGATACACATCTCAACATCATGTAATATCATATGTGCATAGCACTAACACATAAAGAGTGCTAAAAGGCACTAGGGTTGTGAACCCTAACCCTATCCCTAAAAGGGATGTATATATTCATTCTTTACAAATAATATAGTGTACAGCTAGTCATTTGTGGTGTTCACCTTCTATCTGTGCCCTCTCTTCTCATCTCCACTCTTCTCCCCTATTTTTCGCATATTCATTCATGGTATTAGAGCATCCTTGTGGCAGCTCCCCCTGTGGCAGCTCCCCCTCTCTCTCTTCTCTGGGCATCTTCTGCCCTAGGTCTCCCTCCCCCACGCTCTCCTCATTTGGGGGCTTACAGATGGGGAGGTGACCTTTCCAACACCCCCTCTCACCGACACATATCGGCCCAATGCCAACACGTCGATGAAGATGCTCCAGTAACTCCCTGGTCGTAGTCCTCTAAATGAGGCCAAGAGCCTCTCCTTATATAGGCCCTAAGGCCTCCTGAGAAAACCGACCAGCCAGCCTCATACTGGCCGACCAGACTGGCCGACCAGTCTGCTGCTGGTCCAGCCCTTTAAGGGCTCACAAAACTAGGCCTTTATGGCCCACACTTTGAGGGCTTTTGGCCCTCCAATCTAGGCAAGGGCCCAGCCCCTAGGTCAGCCCTATATAAGGCCTGGTTGGCTGCCTCAAAGCAGCCCAACCAGCCTCTCTCCTGGCCGACCCATGTGCTGGTCTGTCCCGCCTGTGCTGCGCCACTCTGATCTACCCACTTGCAGGCCCGCTCCATCACTTGGATGCCCCGCCATCTGCACTGTAGTTCGCGCCATCTGTTGCAGCCTTCTTCTCTGGTTGGCTGCCTCAAAGCAGCCCAACCAGCCTCTCTCCTGGCCGACCCATGTGCTGGTCTGTCCCGCCTGTGCTGCGCCACTCTGATCTACCCACTTGCAGGCCCGCTCCATCACTTGGATGCCCCGCCATCTGCACTGTAGTTCGCGCCATCTGTTGCAGCCTTCTTCTCTTGTAAGGTGCTGCCCATGTGGCAGCCCCCTCTCTCTCTCTTCTCTGGGCATCTTCTGCCCTAGGTCTCCCTCCCCCACGCTCTACAGATGGGGAGGTGACCTTTCCAACAGATTTGACCAGCTCTCAAAACAAAACAAAATGATACTTTTCATGCAGAAGAAGGATAAGTCAGCACGACTCTGTGTTGATGATAGGGCGCTCAATAAGCTTACAATCAGCAACAAGTTCCCAATGCCCCGCATCGAGTACATATTAGAAAGGCTCAACGGTGCAAAATATTTTTCCAAGATCGACCTTAAGAGTGGCTATCACCAAGTCCGCATTTTTGAAGCTGACATTCCAAAGATAGCTTTCAAGATAGAGCGAGCTCATTATGAGTTCGTTGTGATGCCGTTTGGTCTCAAGAACGCCCCATCGACCTTCAACAAGATGATGTCACGGTATTTGCCAAGTATATCGGGGTGTTTCTTTTCATCTTTTTGGATGATATCCTAATCTTTTATGCCACAGCTGAGCAGCATGTTCAAGACGTCTGCAATGCCCTTAGGTGTTACGTGACAACCAGCTCTATCTCAATGCTAAGAAATACAGTACTTGGGGTACATCATAAGCGCAGATGGCATTCACTTGGATCCCGAAAAGATCCAAGCCATTACTACTTGGGCTGTCCCTATGTGTCACGAGGACGTGAAAAGTGATGTAAAGAATCTTCGTAACTCAACCTACGCTTAACCCGGGGTTAACCATGGTTAAGTGTTGTAATGGTTTGGCTGTGAGGGACTGGCTAGAGGAAGTGCACACTTCCTAGAAGTTCCTAAGGGCAAAGTCTAGGTGCACCACTAGGTCCTAGGGGCAAGGCAAAGGCTTTAAAAGAGGGGTCTAAAAGTTGGGCCCAAGGACAACCAACGTTGTCCTTGGTATGGGGGTCAGGACTTTAATGAAGGGGCAAATGGCAAGGAGGAGCTGCCATTTGTCAAGCATGTGTATGCATGCCTTTCCCCCACCTTCCATCTCTCTCCCCTCACTCTCCTAGAAGTGTAGGACGTTTTCAGTTGTTCTTGTGCAGTTTTTGAGCTGTTTGAGCTGTTTCAAGCCTGTTTTCAGCTGTTTTAAAAGTGTTTTGACTGTTCCAAGGCTAGTATGCACTTCTAGGAAGTGCCAGAACTCATTTTTGGACTTTTGAAAAATTTTTGTACGGACTGTACGACGTTTGTACGGGTGTACAGAATCCGTACAGACGTGTTCAGTTGCCTCCAGCAGGTGCCCGGGGTTGTCTTTTGCTGTGTTGGACCTTTGTGCACATGTTTTTGGCTGCGTGGTGGCTTCTGGAGCTGTTCTGGACCAGTGTCCATTCGGGGCAGATATGTGAACCATCTTTCCTCTACAGTTCTTTCTTGTCTCTACCTTCATTTCTCTCTCTTCTCCTGATTGCTGGAAGACACTGCACCCTGCGGGGAGCTTGGATAGAGGATAGGTGTGAGGAAGGAGCTCGTCCCTCTGCCACAGACAGCGGGAGTTGGTTCCAGGTTCAGTTTTTTCCTTGTTCTTTCTTGCTTTGCAGCTTTTTGCAGTGAATGCGTGTTGTGTGGGACTCCAAAAGGTTCTAGTAAGCACCCAAAGGCCAGGGTGATCTTGTGGAAGGCCTAAGGACAGTGTGGATGCATGTGATAGCCTTGAGGCTGCCTTGAGCACAGTTTGCCAGTGGTTTGGATGCTTGAATGCCTCTAAGTTGAGTTTGATCAGAAGTGAATGCTTGAGTATGCCTTGCCAGTGGGAATTCTAGTGGTGCAATGGGATTAGATGCCTTGAAGACAAGTAGAGGATTTGCAGAGAGGAACAGTGTAAGGTTGAACCCTTGTTGTAAAGCATTTCCATTTAGAAGCAATAAATAAATACCGTAAGGGGCGCAAAGGCATTTGGGGCCTGTGGGTGCACTGTGTACTATTTTCATTGATTTAGCCTGACCTTTGTTGTTGTTGAAGCTTGTTTCTATGTTGTGCTAAGTGATTTAAGTGACTGAAGCTTGCATTGTGGCTATTTATGAAGTTTATGACTGAGTAGAAGAAGATCACTGTCCTTTTGTTTATGGAAGGCCGGTGCTCACGACTCCCTCGTCGGTGGACATTGGGGTATTAACAACACCTTGGAGAAGTTAGAGTGCTATTTTTATTGGCCTAAAATGCGAGGGATGTTTATGGTTATGTGCAGAATTGTCAGATCTGCCAAAAGATAAAAGTTTCCCACAAAAAGGCGGCAGGACTTCTCAAGCCATTTATGATACGAGAAGGTCCGTTCCAGGACATCAACATGGACTTCGTGGGACCCCTTCCCGCATCTGTAGGTACGCGTAATACTGTGTGTTTTACGATTGTTGATCGCTTTTCTAAGTATTGCATGTTGATTCCTTGCAAGCAGACGGCCGGCGTAGAAGATATAGCTCGTTTGTTCATCAGCTATTGGTATCCCATTGGAGGAATGCCAAAAACGATTACATCAGATAGGGACACGAAGTTTACCTGGAGAGCCTTGTTCGATAATCTCGGCACAAAGCTCCAGATGTCTGTGCATTTGACCCTCAGATGAACGGCGAAGCAAAAGTTTATAATAAGCTCGCGTTCGATGTGCTTAAAGCGTATTGCCACGACACACAGTCCAAGTGGGAGCAGTTTCTTCCACTAGTACAGGCCATATTAAATGATACCTATTCATCCAGTATTGGCCGTACACCCTATGAAGCAGCATTCAGCAAGAGGTTTACTTCACTCCTTAGCAGGATTACATCTCCATCTCTTGAAGCCAATAAGACGTCAGAAAGTTTAGCGGAGATTATGGAGTCAGTTAAAGGCCATCTTGCCAAAGCTCAAGTAGCATACACATGTCAAGCTAACAAATCCAGGAAAGATGTCACGTATAAAGAGGGACAATGGGTATATTTAAGGATTATTAAGCAAAGACTCAAACAGGTGGACAAACGATGCCCTAAGCTATTCTTCAGAAGTTTCGGACCTTTCCCTATCATTCAGAAGATCAACGACGTCTCCATGAAGTTAAAGTTACCACCCAGTTGGACGATGCACAATGTGTTTCATGTAGCATGGTTAAAGCCTTACATTGGACCCGCCTTGACGGAGGTCGCAGAAGAGCAACAACTTGAGATTCTAGACGAAGCCGAAGTTTTGGAGCCAGAGCAGATTCTCCTTGACAAGTGGAAGCATGGGTTAGGACGACGCATCCGGGATTTCAAAACGAAGTTTCGAGATTGCGGGACTCATGAGGTGGTATGGCTCGATGAAGATTTTTTCCAGGAGTTCCGACTACTTGGAAGCAATGCAATTACCGCCAAGTTAAGGAGGAGGGAATGTCACATGCACCCCTGCACTTGGGTGCAATGTGACACACTGGCTACATCAAAAGTGCTAAGTAGATCCCTAAATAGGTGTTTTTGTCGAATGCCGTGACCCCTTTGTGAGCCCTAGTCCAGGGACGAGTCAGGCACGAGCTACGTAGGTCAGTCCATTCCTGAACCATAGGTCAGAGTCAGTCCTTTGGTACCCACTGGAGAACGGGCAGCTAGATCTTGCATAGTCAACAGTTTGCAGCATGTTCTAGGGCCTTTTTGGCAAGGTTTTAGGGCCCAAAAAGGCACCAAAGGACGCAAATATCAGCAGAAGACAATGCAGGTCAAAAAACGCAGACTTGACAGAAACTCAGTACGAAGACTTTGTATAAATGGAAGCTCAAGTATGTGTGGGTGTGTGGATTTGTATGTGTGCGAGCATATTTTTATACTATGGTCTACACCCACTTTTGGGCGCTGATGACGTCAGTGGGGATGTCATAGTAGCTAGTCCCTACTATGCATGATGGAGTTTATGGTTTTCAACCTTGCGAGTGACTATCATGAGATTGAAACTGCACTATGTTGTGTTTTTAGAGGATGAGTTTGGGAATGTTCTTGGATTCATCTAGGTATATAAAAGTCAACGCGTTGAGTTTATAGACAACGTTGACTTTTGACCGACCAGGTCAACGGTCGGCGTTGACCAGCCGACCTGGTCGGTCAGTCTGCCCTAGAAGCCTATATAAGGAGGCCCAAGGCCTCATTTTTCTCTCATTCAGTCTTCAGCCAAGTCTCCCCCTCACTTGCTCAGCTCAGCCTCCCTCAGTCTGGTGCAGCCCACAGCCTTGGATCAGCACCTGGATTCACCTCCAGCCAGCCCCAAGTGTTGAGCCCTGCATGCAGTCAACGGGACAGCAAGTTGACAGAGGTTTTTGTGTCGATTGTTTCATAGCTTTTCTCAGTTTTCCTTTGCAGTTTTCTCAGCTCACAGCACAGCTCTTTCACTCAGCTTTTCACTCAGTTTCCTCAGCTCCATATCTCAGTCTACCACAGTTTCCGTTCACACCTCTCTCTCACTCACGCAGTAGCCCCACATGCCCGTGGACAGCACAAGTCTCATCCTAGCCTCGCAGAGTCGTCACATCTTCAGTGTGGACGGCATAGAGGCCTTGGTCAATGGCTGGGCTGTTCTTAGGTCTGGGTCAGCTCAAATATGTCAAAGTATCTCTTTAGAGCCGCTGTCGGGGCGCTTCTGAAGAGTGTTATTTGTACCTTGCAGTTCTCCAAGATTAAAGCAAATTCTTCCCTATATTGGGGAAGAGGGCCCTCAGTGGGTACAGGGACCCAATCGGTTGTCGACTCATTGACTCTAAACCCTACTTCCTCTCTAATCTCTTTCTATGGTGCATATTCAAAGACGTTGGTAAGAAAAAAAAAAAGAAAGACAACCAGGAATTATGTACTTCACCACGTCAGATAGCTGAGACTTCATAGGGATCAGCTGCAATGTGGGCTCGTAGATGATGAGCTTATGAACTAGATTCCAGAGTATGTGCCAATAGGCACCAAGACAAACCCCCACAAAAAAAAAACTGACTGAACATGGATCACACAAACTCAAAGAGAGACAAAAGACTACACAGCCCGAAACAGACTGAACTTAGAACTGAACTTCCCCCCAAAACTCAGAAAACAGTCAGCCTCAGAATACCAAATCTACAGCAAATATCCTCATACACAAATTTACATATAGATTTCGCATTGACAGCCCGTACTGCTCGTGCTTCAGCCCATCTCGCCAAATAATCCACAGTTGTCAGCATATAACAATTTCCCCTGGCTGTCATGGGTAGAGGACTGATGGCATCTATTCCCCATTTCTCAAAAATATTATAAGCAAGCATGATATTTCTGAGTTCTGGATGTAAGATCCTCTTACTCATTTGCTGACACTGTAGGCATGACCTGCACCAATGTCTTATCTCTCTCTGGAGGGATGGCCACACATATCCTTTTGTAAGTATTTTCCTCAGCATGATTTTGAAAGCAAAATGTCTTCCACATACTCCCTCATGATTAGCTTGTAGAATATGAAAAACTTCCCCATGCCAGGGAATTCTTCTGAGCACCAGATCAGCCCCTTTCATGTAAAGAACATCATCTATCAGACAATAATAAGTACAGCTTTTAATAAATCCGTATTTTCTTTGTTTCGGAACTTCTTCAGGCACTTTACCAGTTAACAGGAAGCTTTCCTCACAAGCTAATGTCTCCCTTCCTTTGTATAAGGGCTCCTGCACTCCTACTGCATCAACATAAGCTGCTGTAATTTCCTGTGCAGCATCATGTGCATTTACATTCTTACCTCTTTCAATATGCTAGAGTGTCCAGGCATCCAATCGATTTAACAGTTTCTTCACCGCACTTATCCATCTCTTCAAATGAACATGCTTAACCCTCCAGACACCTAAAATTTGCTTCACAACCAACAGAGCATCTCCCTTAATCATGAGTCTCTTAATACCTAGACTAATGCATACTTTCAAATCTTCAAAGAGGGCTGCATATTCAGCTTCATTATTACTGCTGGCTTCAAGCTGAATTCCCATTTTCGAATCTCATTTCCTCCAGGATCATAAATGACAATTCCTCCTGTACTTTTATTCAAACTTTTTTTGTAAGATCCGTCAAAGGGTCAAACAAATGCATCCTCTAGTACTTTTTCTTCATTCATGTCAGTGTTCTTCTCCACATCTTCAACTAAAATAGGTCCTTCCTTATAGGTGGGGAGATCAGCCAAGGAAGCTCTGGTAGAGTTCTCAACCAAGAAGGTAAAAGAGTACTCCTGTAACTCTACTATCCATTCAATCATGCTCGTGGAGATGTTTGTACTATTCAACATATGAGGTAGTAGTGAACATGAGGTGAGAACCACAAAAGGCTTGGACAATAGATAAGACCGAAATCTCCTACAGGCATACAAGAGGCTATTCAGCCGCTGAATACTTCCTTTCTACTTCACTCTTCACTCTACTGGCATAATAGACTGGCCTCATATATCTGGAACCCTCTCCCTGCTGCAAAAGAATAGCACCAATAGCATCTGGTCCTACAGAGGGATTCACATAAAAAGTCTTGGAATAATCTGGTGGATCTACACTTGAAATATGAGTCAAGGATTCCTTAACTGCCTCAAATACCTCTTCACTCTCTGTCGTGCATTTTAGAGGCTCAGATTTTACCACCTGTTGAAGAGGATACAAAATCTGAGATAACATATGAATAAATCTCGACAGATACTTACCTTCTGGAGAAAGGTATGCAACTGCTTGGTATTCTCAGGAGAGGACAACATAACTAAAGCTTTTACTTTACCTGGATTTGGCTCAATCCCATTCTCAGATACAATATGCCCCAATATTTTAATGCTGGTCTGAGCTAACTGAGTCTTCTTAGGATTTAATTGACTGCCATTATTATCAATCTCATAGAATATCTGATCCAGCTTTCCACAGTGCCCCCTTCTTCCATTGTACACACAGATGTCATCAATAAACACTCTACAAAATTTATCCAAGAAAGGTGATAAAATCAGATCTGAATTCTTCTGATAGTGCGAGGAGCCGTTGGTAACTCCAAAAGGCATTTTCCTGTAACAAAAACAGTCCCAGGGGGTAATGAAAGTAGTCTTAATTTGATCTTTCTGGGTATGGCTATCTGGAAGTACCCTGAATATCCGTCACACAAGCTGTACATTTCATGACCCGCCACTTTATCAAGAATATCATCCAGAAAAGGCAGAGGATAGTGGTTTCTCTTTGTCATTGCATTCAGAGGTTTGTAATCAACATGGACTCTCCATTTGTCTACACCTTTTGGCACTATGACCACATGACTTATCCAATCAGAGTGAACTATAGGATAAATTATTCCTGCCTTGAGAAGCTTATCTACCTCTTCCTTCAGCACATCTCTCTGTTCCAGGCTTAATCTCCTTATTTTTTGAAAAACAGGTTTGGCACCTTCATATGCATAGACGTCTCGCATATAAGGTTTAAAGAAGATCTTGCTGTCATTAACCGTTGCATGTTACATTGGTATCAGAGCTTCGGTCTGTGATCTAGCTTGACTACCAGCGAGCGTATGGTTGTGTTGAGATTAAGAAAGATCACACTTCCAAGCACCATGGGTCAGGGAAGAGGAATAGAATACGACGAGTCGGACGTCCAAGAAGATTAAGATAGTCAAAGTTGAAAGAAGTACGCTTCCGTGCAGCGCTCAAGAAATGATGGAGAAGCTGATGGAGCAAAATAGTGTAAGAAATCCTAGATTTACTATATTTAGACATGTGCTAAGGAACAGAAAGGAGAGTGAAATAGCAGAGAACAAGGAATAATTGTATTGCTTGAATGTCTGTAGGATAGATGTACTGTCATCCATACAATTGGGCCTCTGTTATATAGAGAGTGAAGAGTCACACATGAAAAGGTGTGTACTCCAAAGGGTATGTGCATGAAGAGGTGTGTACCCCTTGTGAAGGGTGTGACCCTTGATGAGAGGGTACATTACAATAGGAATGTCTCTTCAATAGAATGTCTCTTGTGAAGGGTTGTGCCTCATAGGAAGTGTCCCGTCGAAAGGGCAAGGGTTGTGCCTCATGGGAAGTGTCCCGTCGAAAGGGCATACCCTTCCACAAGTGTCCATTCATCAAACCATCCATAAGTCTAGAAATAGAGAAAGGAATACGTCACAGATCATGACATTCCCTCCCACTCAAAATAAGACCCTGGTAGAGATAATGAACCGATGTAGAAAATATCATGGTAAATTCTGAAAATACTGCTGTAAAATGTCAGGGTACTGGTGTAAGTCTTCATCAGATTGCCAAGTAGCGTCGGAGTCGTCTAGATCTCGCCAAAGAACAAGGAATTCCGTGATAAGTCGATGTCGAGTCTCTCGCTGTTGATGGTCTAGAATATGTTTAGGAATAAGGAGAACATAATCGTCTTCGATTTCTGGGACATAATCACCTGCAGGAGGAACTGCTTCGTCACTTGGAATGTACTTCTTTAGCCAAGAAACATGAAATGTTGGATGGATTTTACCCCATGATGGTGGTAATTCCAATTTATAACTTAAAGGTGAATTTTTCTTGACGATCCGGAAAGGTCCATAGTATTTTGGTCGCAACTTAGGAAACACAGACTTAACCGTCTTATAGCGATGTGTACAAATAATAGCACCATGTCACCGGTGTCAAATTCCGGGTGACGTCTATGTTTGTTGGCAGACCGTTGATACCGCTCTTGTCCTTTTCGCATATGATCCTTGACTTGAAGTAGAATGTCTTGCATTTCTTGAACCAGTTGATCAGCTAGGGCCACTCGATGTTGAAGTACAAAATTCGTTGGTACAATCGGAGTGTATCCATAAGCTGCTTGGAATGGAGTCATGCTGATGGCACTATGGAAAGAGTTATTATAAGCAAACTCAAGGAGTGGTAGATACTCTTCCCAAGCTGCTAGGCGTGATTGAATATAATGTCGAAGCATTTCTTCCAGAACTTGGTTGACTCTTTCAGTCTGGCCATCTGATTTTGGGTGGTAGGCTGAACTGAACAGTAGAGTTGTACCCAAAGATTCGAATAGTGAAATCCAAAAGTGACTGGTAAACTTAGGATCTCTGTCGGATATGATATTCTTGGGTAATCCATGGTATCGGAAGATGTGTTGTATGAAGAGTTTGGCTATGTCCGGAGCCTGGGCACTGCTTTTGCAAGCAACAAAGTGTGCCATTTTGGACAATCGATCAACAATTACCATAATCTGAGTGTTACCTCTGGAGGATCGTGGTAGTGTTGTAATGAAATCCATGGAAATACTTTCCCACCTTTCAGTTGGAACTGGAAGAGGCTGAAGAAGTCCTGTTGGAAGTCGTCGGCTTGCTTTCATTTGTTGACAAGATAAGCAAGATGTAACCATTTTGATGACGTTGCTTTTCATCTGAGGCAAGTAGTATGTTGCACTGAGTAACCGATAAGTCTTGTTGATGCCTGGATGGGCAGCATAAGGAACTACATGATGCTCTTTTAACAAAAGACGTCGAACATCCTTGTCATGTGGTACATAGACGCGATCTTGATAATACAGAAGGTCGTCCGTATAAGAATAGGATGAGAAAATCTTCTGTTCGGAAATCGAAGGTTGATCTTTTAAAGAACCCGTACTGCTGTGCCGAAGTCTTTATCATTGAAATACTTTCCTTTGAATGAATTCGGAACATCTACAGATAATGTAGAGATTACCATAGCTGATGCTAGAGGTAACCTGCTGAGAGCATCTGCAACTACATTGCGTAGTCCTGGAATGTACTCAATGGTCATGTGAAAGTTGGCCAGAAACTCAACCCAGCGTGCTTGTCGAGCGTTCATGACTGGCTGAGTAAAGATATACTTTAAAGAGTGATGGTCCGTCTTCACCACAGAGTCGGCTCCCATGAGATAATGTTTCCAAGAGCGATAAGCATGTACAACGGCAAGAAACTCCTTATCATAAACCGGGTATCGGGTTTGGATATCAGAATGTTTATGGATGTCAAAAGCAATAACTCTGCCTTCTTGCATCAAGACTGCTCCTGTAGCGATGTCGGAAGCGTCGGTCATGACCTCAAATGGAAGGTTTGGGTCAGCAATAGCCATAACTGGTGTGGTAGTGAGTGCTTGCTTGAGTTGTTGGAAACTATACTGTGTTTCGGGAAGCCACTGAAAAACTGCTGTGCTTTTCAATAATTCGGACATAGGGGCTGCGATTTCGGAAAACTGATAGACCTTTGTATGGTAGAAGTTTGCCAATCCGAGAAAAGAGCGGACATCATGAACATTCTTAGGAGTAGGCCAGTTTTGGATTACCTCGACCTTCTTGGGATCCACAGAGATGCCTTGAGCGGAAATAACGTGTCCCAAATATTCGAGTTGGGTGTTGACGAACTCACTCTTCTCAATGTTGATGTAGAGAGAATTTGCGCGGAGAACTTCAAAAACTTGGTGAAGATGTTGTTTGTGCTCATGTAGGGATCTGCTGAAAACGAGGATGTCATCGAGGTAAACGATGACGAACTTATCGAGGAAAGGCCTGAAGATGTCTTTCATTAATGTCATGAATGTGGCCGGGGCATTGTTTAACCCAAAAGGCATGACCAAACATTCATAGTGTCCATACTCTGTGCGAAAAGCTGTCTTGTACTCATCGCCTTCTCGTATGCGTATTTGATGATAACTTGAACGAAGATCAATCTTTGAGAATTGTGTTGCATGTAGAAGTTGATCGAAGAGGTCATCGATGCGAGGCAATGGATACTTGTTTTTGATAGTGAGCTTCTTGAGGGCTCAGTAGTCGATGCAGAGGCGCATTGACTTATTCTTTTTTTCCACAAGTAGTACAGGAGATCCGAAAGGGCTGTGACTGGGCCGAATGTGACCTTTGTCGAGTAGTTCGGTGACCTGTCTTTCGATTTCTTCATTTTGAGTGTAAGAAACCCGATAAGGAGGTTTCGACGGTGGATTACTGCCAGGAATAAGTTCGATTGGGTGATCCACTGGTCGTCGAGGTGGTAACTGCTTTGGCAATTCCTGTGGAAAAATATCCAGGTAAGGCTGGAAAAAAGGTTGGCTGAGGTATTTTGGAGGATCCTTTGTTAGTGTCTCCTCTACTGCCGTAACCAACAGAAGTGAAGTCTTTACTTTACGTTTATGAACCCACTTCTTTACTTGTAGGGCAGAGGCAACTGGGGTTGAAGGAGAGTCCCTAGAATCAGTTAGCTCAATAAGTTTTCCCTGGTGGACAAACTGGATAGTATGGCTGCGAAAACTGATTGATGGATCATAGTCGTAGAGCCACTGTTGTTCAAGTATGACATCGTACCGAGAAAGAGGCATGATGTCGAAGTTCAACTTGTCCGTATAATGTTGGATGCGAAAAGACAAGTTTTTGATCCTGGTGTTGCACAAGAAGGTAGTTCCATTTGCGAGTTCAATCTGATAGTCCGTGAGACTAGGACTGGTGGTCAACTGAAGTTTGTCAACCATAGAACTAGCTAGGAAGTTATGAGAGCAGCCACTGTCGATGAGGATAGTGACCGTTGTTCCACGAATCGATCCTTGAACACAAAGTACTTGAGCGGCCCGGGAAGGTTCGGGGTTGCTGGCAAGGCTCAGGTGGATGGTATTTGCCATTCGAACAGCTTTGCCTTTCTTGTCTTGTGCTGGGGTAGCATCTTCTCTTTGGGAAGTGCTAGGTTCCATATTGGAATTTTGCTTTGGTCGCTTGGGACAATCGAACCATCTATGGTCGCCTGTACAGATGGTACAAAGTCCTTTTGTGCTGGAGTTGTTCTTCTTGTCAGTGGCCGCACCTTTATGTTGGGGATGTCGGTAATGACTTTGTGAAGAAGAAGAGGCGCGATCCTTAGAGGAGTGCTTCTGTTGGAATCCAGCATACGATTTCTGAGACTTCTGGGATCTTGAGACTGTCGCTGACCTTGATTACCGGAGTTTTTTCGAAACCTGGTGTTATCTTGAGGGCGAGCACCTTTGGCCATAGTAGAGTTCTGTGTGCGATTAGCACTCTGCTTCCTTGTGTTTTGGAAATCTGTAATGCGCTCTGCGCAAGCAATAGCGCCAGTTGTGGTGATGATGTTTGCTTTGAGGACATCAATGCGTAACGAGGGATTTAGGCCTGAGATGAAAGCATGAAGGCGATGATCCTCAGTTAAACCATCAATCTCTAGCACCAATGTGGTGAACTGAGAGATGTAGGAAGACAGGGAGCCTGTTTGCTCCAACTATCGGAGTTTTGAACGTGCTTGGAAGTCCGCATTGGCAGGTATGAATTGCTTACGGAGCACGTGTTCAAAACGTTCCCATGTTAACACACTTCTGTCGTCCTTTAAGCGTCTTTGCCACCATAGAAAAGCTGTATCCTTGAGGAGGGAGGCTCCCAAGGCGATCTTTTTGCCTTCAGTGAGGTCAACAGTATCAAAATACATGCGCATTTTTGCGAGCCATTGGTCAACTGTTGGCGATTGCGTTGACCAGTATAGGCTTCCGGAAGTTTGATGTCAAGTCTTTTAGTTTTGGAAGCTTGAAGTAAACGGTAGAGGGCATGTAGTTCAGTGTTTTCTACCTCTGGTGGGAATGAATCCGCATAGCCGTCTGGTTGCGTCACGTCATCCTCTGTATGTGTGGTACTGCGAGAATCTTGAAGTTGGTGAACTTTCTGGACCAAGTCGGAGATGCTGTCCTGAAGCTGGGAAATTTGAAGTTGCAGTAGTGTTTCGCCTTGTACGTTGACTTCAGGGGTCTTTTTTGGACTTGAGTCTTTGATCTCTGGAGAGGCTTCACGCGAGCGTTGCGACATATCGGAGATCCCTGTGAGAAAAGCGCGAACTTGCGCTCTAGTTTGTACCATTCCTGGAAGAGGATTCGGGCTGCTCCTTGAGGTTGCTCATGTTGGAGGGGGCAGGCGAGGCAGGATGGAGCCACCCGTGGAAATCCGGTAAAGGAGGTCCTGTCTGAGGTAACACTGGTGATGCCGAAAGTGGTGTTACTGCTCGTGAGAGGACACGAGTAGGTTGCAGAGTCCACGGATCTGAGAAGGTATAAGGAGCTGCTGTTGGAAGTGGAGGATATCCAGGAGAAGGAGTGCCTTCGGAGTGTAAATACTGTCGTGGAGAAGGTACAACCTGTATAGGAGGATATCTGGGAGCTGAAGGAGGTGGAGAGTACCCTGGAGATGCTGAAGGTGAGGGGTAAAATTCTCTCCAAAGATGGACAGCAAACTCTTGAGGAATATCGGGTTCTGGGTATCTTCGTGTCTCGTGGAACACAACCTGGACTGTGTTGAGGAAGTAATGTAACTGAGGTGCCTCACGCAGAAGATATAGGATGTAGTCCAAATCACTAGGAGGGCACGTGACACAGAAGACCCACGATGCGAAAGCTCCGAAATGGGCTGGTTGTGCAATCTGAACACGGTATTGTGTGGTAGATGATTCCTGAGGTGTCCTTGAAATGCCGGGTGAATTACCAGGGGTTTCCATGCTTTAAGGTAGATTCTTTCATTTGCTGTAATTTGATAATGACAAGGGAATCCTTAAAAGCAGAATGGAAAGACTCCACCTGGCAAGGAGAGCAGGCTATCATTGGCGCAACAGGCTGCAGGTACCCGAATCTAGATCACAATAGGGGCTGGCACACCAGGCTGCTGCTGTCATGGCAAAAATCTGTTTGCAGGCTTTTTTGCGACCGAAAGGCTGGCTGATGCTGTGCTCACGTTGCAGGCTGGAAAGGAGCAGGGCTTCAAAGCCAGCCGGGCTGCAAAGGCAAGGAACCTGGCAGCGAAAAAGGCAAAGGCTGGCAGCAGAAGTGGCACGGCTGGCAGCGTGATGGTGCGTGAAGGCGGCAGCAGGATGCGTGGGCTGGCAGCGAGATGGCGAGGCCAAGGCGTGCAGCAAATCTACGCGGGCTGGCAGCGAGATGGCGAGGCCAGGCAGGGCAGCGGAATAGCGAGGGGCTGCGCAGGTAGGCTGAGCGAAATGGCGAGGCTAGGGGCTGCGCAGGTAGGCTGCGATATGGCGAGGCTAGGGGCTGCTGCTGCGTGGAGATCCGTACGGTGCAGATCCATACGGAACGGGCTGAGGCGGGCTGCTGTTGTGTGGAGATCCGTATGGTGCAGATCCGTACGGAACGTCAAAGAGGTTCGCCTCTTTTTCGTTGGGGGCTGCCTAAGGTTGGGTAGTTGCCCAAAAATTAATTGGGGGGTTTAATTAACCCTAGGGTAGCTAGGGTAAACCTAAGGTTAGGGGTTGGGTTTTTTTTTTTTTTTTCCATTTTACCCCTCTAGGTACCCTTTTATAGGTGCTTGGTGCCTAAAAGGTGTGCCTATTCAAAGGGGTGTGACCCCAGGAATAGGTGCACCTTTTCATGAAGGGGTGTGTCCCTGTTTTTAAAAGGGGTGTCCCTACATGAATAGGTGTGTCCTTTTGTCCACGATGGGGTGTGTCCCTTGAGTGAGGAGTCGAGACTCGTCATCAAAAGGTGTGTCCAATGGTGGAAAAAGGTGCGTCCCTTGGTTTTGGGACAGCCCAAGCACCTGAAAAGACACGATTTTTGTCGTGTCCATTCACATCAACTTGTGATGTGTGGGAGATAGAGAGGCCATAGATGACTTTAGGCAAGGTTGGCGCGAAAAATTTTTACGCTCATCCTCTCCATCTCTTCCATGCACAATGTGCACGGATATCCTTCTAGCGGAAAAGATGTATCAGATCGGCGCTAGAAGGTGGGGGGCATTTCCTATAGGCAGGAGCGAATTTTGCTCTGATACCAGTGTAAGAAATCCTAGATTTACTATATTTAGACATGTGCTAAGGAACAGAAAGGAGACTGAAATAGCAGAGAACAAGGAATAATTGTATTGCTTGAATGTCTGTAGGATAGATGTACTATCATCCATACAATTGGGCCTCTCTTTATATAGAGAGTGAAGAGTCACACATGAAAAGGTGTGTACTCCAAAGGGTATGTGCATGAAGAGGTGTGTACCCCTTGTGAAGGGTGTGACCCTTGATGAGAGGGTACATTACAATAAGAATGTCTCTTCAATAGAATGTCTCTTGTGAAGGGTTGTGCCTCATAGGAAGTGTCCCGTCGAAAGGGCAAGGGTTGTGCCTCATGGGAAGTGTCCCGTCGAAAGTCCACAAGTGTCCATTCATCAAACCATCCATAAGTCTAGAAATAGAGAAAGGAATATGTCACAGATCGTGACAAATAGACTACTATTGGACCAGTTGACAACTAACTCATGGCAGCCGGAGGAAAAAGAAAGAGAGTTGGAAGAAACAAAGAAGCAGGTTGAAGAAAAAGAAGAGAGACTTGAATCGAGCGGCAAGTTCTCAAAATTCAAAAAATTGCTCTTGTTGATGCGCGAAGAACGCAAGCATGAGGAGGCACTACATCGCGAAGAAAGGGCCTAGGTCGAGAAGCAGCACAAGCTCGACCGAGAAGCTATGCTGCCCCAGCACCAGCAGTTGATGGCCACTATGTAGGCTAGCATGAGCGCAGCAGTTGCCACATCCGCAGCCTCGTTAGTTTCGACATCAATACCGAAGGTTCCCTCTCTTAACAGGTCCACACCTAACTTTGTCAAGTACGACGATAAGTGTGACCATTCAGCTTTATTCATTAGTTTGTAGCGCATTTTCCGTTAGCTCGTATTTCGGACGAAGAAGACAAAGTCCACCTTGCAGCCCCTCATCTTACGGGTGAGGCGGTCACTTGGTGGCAACATTGGGCCAGTAAGCATACTGACCCAAACACTCATGTCACAAAGTTCGTATCGGATACGTTTGTTTCCGACCTCAAAGCGCATTTTTTGCCGCCACAGTATATGCTTAACTTGGAAGATGAGTTGGCTCGTCTTTCCCAGAATGGCTCGCCTGTGTTGACCTATAGTAACCGGGTCATCACCTTGGCACATCAATTGGGCGTGTCAGAAGACAACAAGCTCAAGCAGTTTATTCGAGGTTTGGATGCTAACATCTGTTTTCTCGTACGAACCTTTGACCCGCTTACCTATGAGCATGCGTTGACCCTCGCTCAGAATCAAGAGATGATGTTGAACGGGGGAAAGCCAAAGCAGGTCCAAAAGGATACCAAAGCCCCGCAACAGCCCCAACCCCAGCGGGTAAAGGTTCCCAAACGGACAATCAGAAGAAAGCTCACTAGAATCTTGGTCAGAAGGAGTTTAAGCCAAAGATGACTCCGGATGAAAAAGCTAAGGCGGGCATCATTGGAGGCTACTTACAAGCGGACGAGCAGAAGCAATACCACCAGGAGCATCGATGTTTCCATTGCCACCACATAGCTGGGCATAGGAAGAATGATTGCCCCAAGTGGTTAGCCGAGAAGGCTGCGAAAGCACCGTCTTCTACCGTCGCTTCTGCGGTAGCTCTGTGAGCCCCGCCAACCCCAGCTACTACAAACGCAGTCTTGCCTGCTCTAAATGCCGTTCCAGCGGTGGTCTTTGAAGGTAAGAAGGAGGGCGACGTCTCAGACCAAAAGAAGGCTCTTATCTGAGCATATGGATCAGCTAAAGCGCAGCCCTTAAGTGGCTACAAACAATGCCTAGCTCTCAGTGGAGTGATCGGCAACAACGATGGAGTCAAATCTTCCAACAATTCTTAGGTCTGGGTCAGCTCGAACGTGTCAAAGTATCTCTTGGGAGCCACTTTTAGGGCGCGCTTCTGAAGAGTGTTATTTGTACCTTGTAGTTCTCCAAGATTAAAGCAAATTCTTCACTATATTGGGGAAGGGGGCCCTCAGGGGGTATAGGGACACAATCGGTTGTCGACTCATTGACTCTAAACCCTACTCTCTCTCTAATCTCTTTCTATGGTGCATATGCAAAGACGTCTCGCATATAAGGTTTAAAGAAGGTCTTGCTGTGATTACACGATCATTAACCGTTGCATGTTACAATGGGCTTGAACTACCAGTCTTTCCTCTATTCTCCACCAACTTCATTCAATTCTTCCATGTGCTGAAGTCAGCTGCGAATCTCTCAAGTCGAGATAACATGGCATTTTTCTTTAGGGGATCGAACTGTGTGAAATTTGTATTTGTGTTTTATTGTAAATGGTCGAGAGGATGTACATGCGAAGGTCATTGTTGAGGGTGAAATGGCATGGACTAGATGGACCTAAGGTTAGAGGCCTAGGTGCACCAAGTTGTGAAATATGCCTAGGGGCAAGTGGATTAAATGTACTCTAAGAGGGGTAAAATGGTGCATTAACATAGGCCTTAGAATTGTGACATGTGGAACTGGATGGATCTGGGCTTTGTTAGCAAAACATGCTTGAAACAATGGAAATGCATGCTTTGGGTTTATGCTAGAGGGTGGATGGATAGAGTTCCGTTGCCCATGAGCCCGTGATATTCCGATTCTGTTAGAGATTCCCGACGTCAGCGTTTGTTTCTTTTGGTATCAGAGCTCGAGGAGGAGATCATCATCATGCTTTACAACAACTGGAGTGACATATTCATTTTGTCATAGCTGTACGCGATGCAGTAACATTTTTTGAAACACTGACCATTGCAACAGTTTATGTCCAGGCCGGTGAGCACCTGCTGAGAAGAGGCATTAAGGAGGTCTGTAATAGAGGAGTAAATCTGTCATTGCTGCATTGGAGCTTGGGCTGGTGCGAGCATCGACTAGCCCACACATTAGAAGACAATTCTTTCGCATTCATAGGCTGAAACCCCGTAGGGAAACTGTAGGTAGCTCACACACAGTATCCCCAGAAACTTCATTCGTCCCGCACAATTCATACATTGTGCATTGCTCAAGAAGTTGACTCCAAAACGCATTCCATGTGGAAGCACTCGAATCCTAGGCTTCGTGCTTGATCAAATCGTCTGTATCCATGATAAATCTGACAATTAGATTCAAGTCAATGAGGAGCCAGACGAATCTTTAGTAATGGCTCCTTTGAAAGCTGAAGATGACTGAGTTGCTTGCTTCTAATGTCACGACAGTTTAACACAAGTTGTTAAAGATAGACATTCATATAGATTGATATTACGACGAACAGTTTTCTGGGCTTGAGGAGACAAGTGGACATAGAATTGAACAAGGTCTCTCTCTCTCTCTCTCTCTCTCTCTCTCTCTCTCTCCCCCCTTGCCCTCCCTCATTTGTTTTGCTGTGGAATTTTTAGAGTTCTTGAGTTGCAGATATTTCTTAAGCATAAAAGGCAGGTGTTTTGAGTCTGCCCTTCACCTCCAGAGTGCTGACAGGAACTCAGTACGAAGACCTTTGTATAAATGGATGCTCAAGTATGTGTGGGTGTGTGGATTTGTATGTGTGAGAGCATATGCTTATACTATGGTCTTACCCCCACTGTTGGGCGCCGATGACGTTAGTGGGGATGTCATTGTAGCTAGTCCTTGCTATGCATGATGGAGTTTATGGTTTTCAACCTTATGAGCGACTATCATGAGATTCATCTAGATATATTTTACAGCTCTATAGGCGGGAGTTTAGACAGTTGCGAGTGTTTGATTCATGTATGTTTAGTAGTGAATCTTGGAGATTCTGATAAATTTTTTAAAAAAAGCTTGCAAACTCTAAAAATAGAAGCAGAAGGAGAAAATTTGCGAGTGGGTCGTGTAGAGTCAGGAGTCTAGTCGGCACAACAAGTGTTGCACCCTATGGCCCTCACACTAAAAAATATAAAAGAAAGGTAGGGCTGATTATATTAACAACCAAAAAAGAATACAAAGAACCCACAACAATGGCAACAAAACATGGTACTACCGAAAAGAGACAATGGAGCTCGCCAACATCATGCACATCTCCAAGCAATCAGCCTCTCATGATGATCTGTGGGGTGTGAGAGTGAAGAGCCAAGAGGGGAGAAAGTTCCACTTGGGGCGGCTATCAATCAACGTGAAGAAAAGGACCTGGCAATCCCAATTGTGAAACAGGATCTAATATGCAAGAGAGACAAATTGACAAATGCGGAGAATCAAAAAATTGATTGCTGTAAACCGATACATTAGATGGCGCTACTTTCTTGTCATGTGCTCCCGTGTGAGGAGCTTCGATGGCGTGCTGGAAACAGTAGAGGACGGAGGCTGTAAACTCACGAATTAGGGTTGCTGTAGCTGGCCCTCCTGCGCTCTTCACCGGTGATATACACTCTACAATCCTCTCTTCTTAGATTGCTACTCCGCTCTCTGTCGGCCCAAGATGGCCGCTTGGGAGTCGATCACGAAAATAGGCTTCCGACTAGTTGTTAGGACGGTGACGTAGAATAGAGCAACTGCCCTACGGTCGCCGTTCGGCCTAGAGCCATCCGGGATCATATGGTGCCTCAAACGGGCCCCATAGTTGGAGAATTGGTTGCCCTAAGAAATGCTCCATCTACCCTCAATGCGGTCAGTAATGGGATAACTTCCCGCACTAGTATGTAGCCTTATTGGCAGTGTGCCAACTCTATACAAAGCCGTCCAGCCATCAGGCCACGAGTGGCCTGCGTCTGGTGTCTAAACGAGGACCTATTGGGAACCTAGATACTCAGATGCCTTCTTCTCATATAGGGGGGCTCACAGGTAGAGTTAGCTAGTTCCCACGTAGTTACATGAGAGTGCGGCATTGATATTTAACAGAAATGTGCCTGTCACCAAGTTCTTGAGACTAGTTTGCTTTTCAAATATACCAGCCTATAATGCTACCAGTGATCTCCTAGAGTTCCCTTCGGACAATAATCTCCTGAAGCTAGGAAGGAGCTCCAATCCCTTTGTTGTGCAAGTCTTGTACTCTTTGAAGAAAAGTGTGTCCAGTAGCTCTGCCACATATAGTAGCTCTGCCACATATAGTAGGTGTTGCCCAGATCTTGCAGAAAGCCAACAAAGGGCACCCTAAGTGAGCAAGCCTAGGTTTGGAGATGCCTGACATAGGAGACCAAACGCTTGTCGCCAGACCACCTGTGCCATTGCACATTGCTGTAGGCAGTGTTTGGGGGACTCAATTTGTTGGGGGTAGCACCTTGGTAGGTTCCCTTCTGCCCCATCTGGGCCATGCAACTATCCACTGGAAGGCCACTATGCGCAAGGAGCCAAAGAAGAAGGATACGCGTCTGGGTCTCTAGCTAGCCCAAACGGAATGCCAAAACGCCTCGTAAAAAGATACCAGAGAGCCTTACTTCGGGTGCTTCGTTGATCAAGGTTTGAGTATCTCTTGGTTCGTTTTCTCAGTTGTGTCATTATGTTTCTCTCAAATTGATCGACTACTTGCATACTCAGCCATTGCTTTATCTCCCTAGTCGTACCAATGAGATTTGCTGACGTAGAAGAGCCCTCCGATTGATCCTAGCACTGTACGAGAAGCATCCTCGTCACTCCCTAATAACTCAGACCACCTCCACTCACTTGTTTTTGATATTATCTTTGTCACCCTCCAAATGAGCCAATATGGAGGAAAGAATGATCTGGAATGATGAGGAAAAGAACGAGTGTTAGCAGCTTTTGAAATGTTAACCAAACCACAAGATCAGCTTCCAAACCCAAATCATAGCACTTTTGGACATTTTTTACTTTGGAAAAACCCAATTCAGAGGGTTGCAATACAATTTGCAGCTTCTAAGAGTTCCCAAATCAAATCGCAAGTAGAGTAGGGGTCTAGGAATGGGCTGGAACTCAAATTGCAGCAAACAAAGGGACCTGGCAGCCTTCTAGAATCACAATCGCATGGAATATTGGATGTGCCTAGGTGTTGGAACCATGGTCGACCATGAAGAAGAAGCTAGGAGAGGTTGGAATATGAATCACATGTAGAGAACGGAGTGAACCATGGAGGGTGGAGAAGAAAACACAGCACTAGAGGGGCTGGAAATAAGAGCTGCCCCCCCCCGCGAAGGTCTTTATTGCAATAGAATAAACTTGTACAACTAGCTCTTAGAAGGAGCATGAAGTCGAGCACAACTCTTGACAATCTTAGAGCTATGAGGCTCTTCTTTTATAGACGTGGTCTAGCCAAAAGCCAAACTTGCTTTCTAGCCTAAAATAGGCTTACTTTTTACATAAAGCTAGCTTTACTGCATTTCTCCATCATTAAAGCCTTTTTTCCCCATGTGGGGCTTTAAAGGTCTTTAAGTCTAGTGGGCCCTCCATAAAGTGGGACGCCACTTTCTTTGTGCAACCTGCTTTTTGGCACTTGCCCCTTGAATTCTGGGCCTTTTGCACTCTTCTAGGTCCTACACACGAAATAAACAAATACCAACACTTCAACCCATTATAGGTTAGCCAAATGCATGCATTCTAATTCTTGGGCTAATCCTAGTCCTTGGTGGGCGTCCCTACATTAACCAATGTAAAAACAACGGAAAATAAAATTTGTTCTGGTTGACTAGATTTGACCAGAGTCAATCTAAATAAAGATTCCTCTTTATTTCTTGAGAGAGTTACAAATTTGTGACAGCTTTGTCAAGTGTCCAAGTTGGGAGCAATGGAAGTAGGTGGTAAGAGTCCAAAAGATAGTTGTAGCACATAGGTGGGCGTCCCCACATGCTCCTTAACCAATGTAAAAACAACGAAAAATAAAATTTGTTCTAGTTGACTAGATTTGACCAAAGTCAATCTAAATAAAGATTCCTCTTTATTTCTTGAGAGAGTTACGAATTTGTGACAGCTTTGTCAAGTGTCCAAGTTGGGAGGAATGGAAGTAGGTGGTAAGAGTCCAAAAGATAGCCAAGAGAGCGGAGTAGCAATGTAAGAAGAGAGGAGTGTAGACTGTATATCACCGGTGAAGAGCAGAGGAGGGCCATGGATTTATGTAGGTTGTAGCACACAGGATGAAAAGGGGCTAACACCTTTCTGCAAAGAGAGTGTCTCGTGACACATGAAGGGACTGCCAATGACAGTCGCAAATCCCGAACGCAGCCCACCAGTTTCTAAAAGAGGTGTGACAATTATCCAATTCAAACACTTTTTCTGGAAAGTCCAGAATGGGATGGTGCTTCACTGAGTCGTCCACTTTCTCTTTATAGAATGCATAAGTAAAAGGGCTCGATGCAATTGACCCTAGTAGTGCATGGCCACACATGCCCCATAAAGCAAGGTTGTTGCTACTTTCCAATCTTGTATGTCCCTCAAAAGGGCATGCATGACCCCTCTTTTCATGCATAAAGCAAGGCATGCCATTACTTGCAATCCCGCATGTCCTTTAAAAGCGCATGCATGGTCCCTCTTTTGATGCATGGGCCACTCTAGTCCCACTTGTCACCTCCTACATACCTGCATGGCCTGCATGTTGGAGACATGGCACCTGCATAGCTTGCATGTACTTGTGATTTCCACACGTGGCATCTCATGCATATCACTGCATGAGCCTTACTGCCACTTCCAAGGAGTGCGCACAGCTTGCATGACTTTCTTAGCATGCAGTCCACACCTTAGACTGTCCAAGAACTGCTATAATAGCACCAACCAAGCAAATATGTGCCCCCAATGATTCTGGTCTAAGAAAACTAACATGCACTTACATGTGTTTGATGCCACGGCAGGAAACACGAGTTATTTTTGACAAGAATGAAGAACCGGTTTTGGGAGCCTGTGTAAATTTGAGAATAATTCACAGTTCTCAGGAAGACTTAAGATGAGTTCACATGTTGGTCGATGGAAGTGAACAACAAAAGGGGCCTACCAGTGAAAGACATGGCAGTTTCATGGGTAGTATACCATTAAAAGATATGTTGAAACCCTCAGGCGTGTAAAGTTGTGGCCACATGAAAAAGGTACGTTCCTTGGTCTCCACTTTGCACAGGTGTAGAGAGTGCACAATTTGGGTTCAAGTGGCAGTCCCATCCATGCTCCAGCGTGTCATTGAAAGACATATTGGGATGTTGGGTAAGCTGACCACCCTCCCACTTGTGAGCCTCTAGGAGGGCAGAAAGAAAGGGGACCCAGGGGCAAAGGATGAGCGGAAAGGGGGAGGACTTCATCTGTTTTTGGATTGGGAGAAGGCAGTTCCCAAGAGAAGTGTCAGGAATGGGGGCCAAATGGCACCCCCTTAGGCAACCTCACTAGAGGGGTTACCCCAACCAACTGGTGGTCTGCCAATTTGGCCTGGTTTGTCAGATCAAAAGGGGGTGGCCACAACAGGATCCTCTCCCCTTTTTTTTGGCTTCCACTGAGGCCTCTCTACAGACACATGCAAACAAGTGGTGAGGAGGATCTGCTTCAGGCACTTTTGTCGGATTTAGAGTAGGCTGCATCTATATTCAGCCACAATCTTGCCTTTGGCTATGCTTTTGGAGTCCTTTCAGTATGGCAATACTTTGCATATATTCCAGCTTATCATGTTGTGTATTTTGAGTTGTTTGCTGCCTTCAATTTGAGCTTATAGATCTTGCCAAAGGGGCTGATGGTTGGACAGCAGGGGCTGGTGATTGGACAGCAACCACAGCCACTTGGTTTGGTTTCTGACAATGGCCACATTTGGAGACATTACTAATGGATAAATTAGTCTTTGAGAGGATGGCTTCGTGTGGTGTCTAATGATACACACCTTGTCAAATGATAGTACAGGGAATAGAAGCCATGAACAGACTTTATTGCTTGCACTTCATCATTATTGTGTGAATTCCAAAATTGTTTGTCTTTATTTTGAATTTAAAATTAAAAAAGAGTGGATGGACCAAGACCTTCAATGAAATATGAAGTGGGTGGATGGACCATGGTAGTACAAGGCATATGAGGCATACATTTGGAGGTGTTTCAGAGGCGAGTACAGAGGCATTAGGTTGGCTTTAGAGTTATGCAGGGGGAAAAGTTCTTATATAGTAGAGGGGATTTTTACATTGTTACTGGTGAGGTATCTTAAAGAGTGTTGAAGTGGCACTATGGCAGGGCACTGGTGTTTGATGTAAGTGATCAAGCTTATGTAAGGGTTTAAGCATTGGAATCCCAGATTTTGGAGTGAGTCACTCCTCTTTATTCTCCTGCCTGCCATAACTGGGCCTGAGCACCCAGCCTTTCCTCTGTTCTCCTCCTCCAGCTTCATCCAATTCTGCTATGTGCTGAACTCAGCTGTGGATTTCTGAAGTCGCTGTTGCTTGTTATGCTCAAGCCGATACAGCATGACATTTTTCTTTAGGGGACCGAACTTTATGTGAAATTTGTATTTGCATTTTATTGTAAATGGTCGAAAGGACTTAGATGCCAAGGTTGTCAGTGAGGGTGAAATGGCACGGACTAGATGGATCTAAGGTTAGAGGCCTAGGTGCACCAAACTGTGAAAAATGCCTATGGGCAAGTGGATTCAATGTACACCAAGAGGGGTAAAATGGTGCATTAACATAGGCCTTAGAATTGTGAGATGTGGCAACTAGATGCATTTGGTCTTTGTTAGCAAAACATGCTTGAAACAATGGAATTACATGTTTTGGGTTCATGCTAGAGGGTGGATCAATAGATTGCCATGGCCCGTGATATTCTGACTTGAAATTCTATTGGAGATTCTCGGTGTCAGTGTTTGCTTTCATTTGGTATTTGAGCACGAGGAAGAGATCATTGTCATGCCTTACAACGACCGGAGCGACATTTGATTTTGTCGTAGTTGTATGCCATGCAGTAACAGTTCTTCAAGCACTGACCATTGTAGCAGTTTATGTCCAGGGTGGTGAGCACCTGTTGAGAAGAGGCATTGAAGGAGGTCTACAGTAGAGGAGTAAATATGTTGTTTGATGCATTGGAGCTTTGTCTTGCGTGAGCATTCACTAGCCCACACGTCAGAAGACCATTCTTACGCATTCGTAGGCTGAAACTCCGTAGGGCAACTATAGATGACTCACATTATCACTGCAAACTCCATTTGTCCAGCGAATGAACCAGCGAATCCCTTTCAACGAGAATGCAAAAAATCCTTGTAGGCCATGCCTTGCAGAAGCGTGCCCGCCTTTTAGTGGTGGCACATACCTCACTCCTAGGTGGAGCGTAGAGTATAGATGATATCTTGCCAGATGGCAACCAATGTGGTCTGGAGTGAAACTGACACGTCCCAGCACTCCTGAAACCCCTGATCTGCAAACAAACCCCACACAACATCAGATCTGAGCAGGCTGCTCACCACCCAACCATGACATCTACGAGATGTGATCCCGAATCAGAAGATGTCCCCCCCGAGCCACGAGCTGAGCTACTGGCACGAACTCCCAATCAGATCCAAACCAGCCTGGTGTCCCATACCACCAAGTGGCGCTGTGAAGCCCTGGATCTGTCACTGGGCCTTGGGCTACGCTAAGATGCAGGCGTGCGTCGGCGACTCAATCCAGGATGAGACCTAGCACCTGGGAACGAGACTTGCTCCCAACTGCATACTGAGAACTGAACCCCCTGGGCCTCTTTTATAGACTCGGTCCTGGCGCCAAAAATAGCGAAGACCTATAAATAGTTCGTACCCTTGCCACTCAACCCGAGAATCAAGCCTGCCTAGCTCTAAGCCTCCCCAGGCTAACCTGAGCTAGTTCTGTGTACTTAGTACACGTCAGATACCAATCCGTGCACATGACATACTCCCCCTCCTCTAAGAACTCACTCCTGAGTTCGCTAAGAAATCTGGAAATGTTCTTTGGAGGTTTTGTAATGTCTCCCATGTTGCATCCTCCTCAACACGATCCTTCCACTTAATCTTGTATTCCGTGATAGTACGATTACGAATCTGTCTTTCATGAAATTCAAGAATACACTCAGGTTCGTGAGGAATAAAAGTCAAATCTGTAACTTCTATAATCTCATGAGGAGAAACAAGTTGATCATCTGCACCCAAGACTTCTTTCAGTCTACTGACATGAAAGACTGGATGTACTTTAACATCAGGAGGCAAGTCTAGTCGATATGCAACTGGTCCAATTCTTTTAATGACCTTGAAAGGACCACAGTATCTGGGGGATAATTTCGGAACCAAACCAGTACTTAGGCTCTTGGATTCCTTAGGAATTCGCAAATATACCATCGTTCCTTCAGAGAACTCTCTGGGTGAACGATGTCTATTAGCATAAAATCTGTCCCGATCTTGGGCACTTCTAATAGACTCCTTGGCAAACTGCAACATTTCCTGCATGTCTTGCAAGAAGTTCTTGGCAGCATCATTTTGAATCCCTTTTAATCCAACCATAACTGGTGACTTAGGTTGAAACCCGTACATAAGCATAAAAGGACTGTAACCCGTACTAGAATGCTTTGCACTGTTGTAAGCAAATTCAATCATAGGTAGATAATCTTCCCATGAAGACTGTCTCTTAGATACATATGCCCGAAGCATGTCTTCAACCAACTGGTTGACCTTCTCTGTACTGCCATCGGATTGTGCATGATCTGAGGAACTCATACTTAGAGTAGTTTCCAACTTCTCAAATACAAGTGTCCAAAAGTTACTTCTAAACTTTGAGTCCCTGTCACTGACTATGTCAGATGGCAAACCATACAGATTGAACAAGTGGTCCACAAACTCGTGAGCCAACTGAACAGCTGAAATAGTTGTTCTAGTAGGTAAGAACCTAGCCATTTTTGTCAAACGGTCGACTATGACCCAAATAGAGTCATGACCCTTGCGCGTTCGAGGCAAACCAGTAATAAAATCCATGGAAATGCTTTCCCATTTATTACCTGGAATCTGTAAAGGCTGTAATAAGCTTGCGCTTCTAAGGCGTTCAGCCTTAGTAACCTGACAAACCCGGCAACCTACTACATAGTTCTCAATAAATGCACGCATCTTAGGCCAATAAAAGGTATGCTTCACAAGAGACAGAGTCCTATGTATACCTGGATGTCCCGCACTAGGAGCATCATGACACTCCCAGAGAATCTTGGATTTAAGGTCCAGAACATCAGGCACACCACAAATCTTTTCATTCCGGAACAGCAAGCCGTTCCTAATCATCCACTGACCTCCCGCCGCCTGTATCCTAGGTGGCACAATCCCTGAGTCCTGGTCAACCATGGAGCTCCCATCCTGGACTCTCTGCCAATAAGAACAGAAATGACTATCAGTTGCGTATAGCCCTCTCAAGGATTGAAATAGGTCTGAGGATATTTTCGTAAATGACAAAGCATTTACAAACTTAACTCGACTTAAGGCATCCGCCACACTATTCAACGAACCCTTACGATAACGTATTTCGAAATCAAAATCCTGCATTAGCTCTGCCCATCTAGCTTTCCTTCCTCTCAATTCTGAGCCATCACACACATACTTAATTGACTGGTGATTAGTCAATACAAGGAACTTTGAACCATACAAGTAGTGTCTCCAAACCTTAAGAGCATACACTACAGCATAAAGTTCCTTCTCGAGTGTTGGCCAACGATACTGAGTGTCGTCTAGCTTCTTACTCTCGAAAGCTACAGGTCTGCCCTCTTGGAATAGAGCTGCTCCAATCGCATAATCACTCGCATCGGCCTCTAAAACATAAGGTCGGGTAGGATCGGGTAATGCAAGAACGGGTGCTTCTTTGATAGAAAACTTCAAGGTTTCAAAAGCCTTGTTCATTGCATCATTCCAAGAGATCGGCTGGGTAGACCTGCGTCCACGACCTTTCAATATGTTGGTCAGGGGTGCCGTGATATGTGAATAATCACGCACAGACTTCCGAAGAAATACCGTAAATCCTAGGAAAGAGCGAAGTTTCACAGTCTGAGGGATAGGCCATTCTAAAACCTTCTGGATACGATCCAGATCAATGCTAATACCTTCAGAAGAAATCTTGTGTCCTAAGTAAATGATCTCCTTCATAAAGAAGTCACATTTACTCATCTTGGCATAAAGCTTATACTGTCTTAGAACAACTAAGACAACCCGGAGGTGTCCTATGTGATCCTCAAGCGTTTTACTATATACCAAGATATCATCTAAGAACACTACAACAAATTTGCCCAGAAAATCCCTGAACAAATCGTTCATCATCTGCTGAAAAGTAGCAGGAGCATTGGTCAAACCAAAAGGTAATACGAGGAACTCGTAATGACCATACCTAGTCCGGAATGCGGTCCTATCTATGTGTTTAGCATAGATACGGATTTGGTGATAACCCGTATGCAAATCAATCTTAGTGAAATACTTCGCTCCGGCCAAACGGTCTATCAAATCATCGGAACGAGGTAAAGGATAGCGGTTCTTAATTGTAACTTTATTTAATCGTTTATAATCTATTCACATTCTCCAGGAAGAATCTTTCTTCTTTCTTAAGAGGACAGGTGCACCCCAAGGTGATTTACTTGGGCGAATATAGCCTATATTCAGGTAATCCTGAAGCTGGATAGCTAACTCATCCTCCTCTACCTGGCTCATCCTATAAGGTGGTACACTGATAGGTTGAGCCCCTGGGACTAAGTCTATGCGATGATCTACTGCCCGTTCTGGAGGTAAACCTTCCGGCAGTCGAGCTGGGAATACGTCCTTAAAATTATCTAACAACATTCTCAATTCACGGTGTTCAAACACACTTAATTCATTTTTGTTAACTACCGAAACAACAAATGAAGAAAGTGGAATCAAAACACACTGATAGACATCATAATGAGAATTGTTTAATATATTTCGAAACTGCATCGCAGATACAATAGGCCCCTGAGAAGGGGAAATTGGATCACACTGAATACAAAATTGGGTGTCCTGATCTACAAAAGAAAGCGTATGCTCCGTCCATCCGATCTGAATATTGTGGGTTTTAAACCACTCTATCCCGATCAACAAGTCTACATGCTCTAGATGCATAACATAACATGTGAGAGCTCCTGTGTAGGCCTGAATCCGGATAGGAAGCGCTTCAACCTTGCGATCCCAAAACTACTTCCCAGCTGGAAGCTGCACCTCATAGGTGTGGTCGCTAGGTACTGTGGACAGCCCCATCTTCTGCACAAATTTGTAATTAACAAAATTGTGAGAGCTGCCCGGATCAAAGAGAATGTGAACCTGTTGGTCCCTAACTTCTCCATAAACTCGGAAAAGATCATGGGAACCAAACAACGAAGTATTGAAAGTACAATTACAAGAAAGGGGACAGGTAATGACATTTACCGAAATACTTGTCATCGTGACTTGGTTTGCTCCCTTGGCTGCGGTACCTGGACCCGCCTGGAGCTTCGGTCCTAGCACCAACTTTTGGTTCTTCCGCTTAGGACACTCATTCTTTGTGTGGCCCCACTCCTCGCAATAGAAACATCGGCCTTCTTTCTTGAGCCTGAGAGTGCGAAGGAAACGGGCCTTACCATTCTTTGCTGGAGTTAAGCTTTTCCTGGAGGCGTTGTCCGTAGACTTCGTCTCCGCAATACCAGTCGTATGCTGAAAGAACTTGTGTTTGTTCTTTCCACTCGTATCGGTAACTGTGGTTGCCTTGGTATCGGCCATGGTATCATCATATATGCGCGCATAAGTCATGGCCTCCTGCAACGTTGTGCATTTGTTGTTCTTTATCTGCAACTTGTAGGAGTCTGGCAAACCATCCACGAAGAAACCTAACAAGGTCACTGGATCCATTTTAGTGGCCCTGGTTTGCAGATCCCTAAATCTTTGAAGATAAACTTCAAAGGTCAAGTTTAATTTTGACATATCGAGGGCCTTGAGCTTGCCAACGATATCGTAATCATCCTCCTTCTTCAGGAACTCCTTCCTGAAGATCCCCTCAAAATCTGTCCAAGTATCAGGCTTAGGCTGGAGTTCTTTCCACCATAGCAAGGCTTTACCTGACATAAACCCTGCTGCAAGCTGGATGTTTTTCTCATCTGGATAGGGGTGGAATTGGAAGTGTACCTGCCACTTGTGTAACCAAGTGTCAACTACCTCCTTTGTTCTTGACTTTTGGTCACCTGGAAAAGGATCTGGAGTTATATTCGGGCATTCGGGCCTAGCACTGAAGCCATGGCATCCACATGCGTGAGTGCCTGTACAGTGCTAGCCAGAAGGGTGAGGGTTGCTTGTATCCCCTGGAGTTGCTGTGTCAACCTCGATTGATTAGCATTGACTTGCTCGAATTTGCCATCAAGAGCAGTAGTAAATTCACTGAAGGCCTTTTTGGTTATCAGGTCGTCATAGAGACCCTGATCCTCCTCTCCCACAGGAGTGTAATCCAAGTCCTGCTCTCCCATGGTGAACTCAGGATTTGGAGCATCAGACATGGCTGAAATTCGATTGAATACGAACTGAGAGAAATAACTGATTGAAACGAAGCACAGAGGAGAATGGAGCAGAGGAAAATCGTCCCGAAAGATGCCGATGGAAGGAGATGTTGGAACCCGGTGAATCAGAAGCCCACGAATCCCGAGACCTCTCCGAACCCGCAATCGGATACACGCGCTGTTGAAGTGGCTGTATGGTCTGCTGATGCAGGCCGTACGATCGCTGACGTGGACTGTACGGCGTTCGTACAGTCTGCGGGGTCTGCGGGTACAGTCTTGGAGCAGGGGGTACTGACGCAGGGTTCGCTGCTGCAGGAACCGCACAGACGGCGCTGGCTGACGCAACAGTGTACGGACGTTGCAGACTGCACGGTGCAAGGGTAGCGCTGGCGCAGGCAGGGACGGCTGATGTCGGCTGGCGCACAGTTCAAGGCAGTGCTTCGAAGTTCGAGGCTGGGCTTGTGGGTAAGCTGGTACCCTGCCCCCAACTATATAGGGAGCAGGGCAGCCTTATTTGGAAGCTGTGCTTCCAAAAAAGGCCAAGCCCCCCTAGCTTTGGAGGGGTGCTTTTTCGAAAAAAGCACCCTCTGCGCAGGCTTCACGCAGCCCTATGCGCAGGCTGTACGTAGCCCTATGCGCAGGCTGTAATCAGCCTTCTGCGTAGGCTGTACACGGCCTGTTCGCCGCCCCACGAGCCTCTCTTTGCCCCCCAGACTGTTTCGTACAATCCCAGGCGCCTCTTCCACGCCTCCCTTGCAGCTTTTTTTTCGCCACTCTCTCCTGCCTTTCTGCTCTCTCTCCACTTCCTACAGCCTTCTCTCACAGGCCTTCAGGGATCTCGATTTTTCTCCCTCCTTTTCTTCTTCCTTTTCCCAGATATCTCTCCACCCCTCCTATCCCAGGTATCCAGCAAAAACGCAGCAACAGATTTCGAAATTTAGGGCATACCTGGAGGAAAAACTCGTCAAAAATTCCCGCGTCAGAAGTTCCTACCTCAGGAGTTGGCTCTGATACCAACTGACACGTCCCAGCACTCCTGAAACCCCTGATCTGCAAACAAACCCCACACAACATCAGATCTGAGCAGGCTGCTCACCACCCAACCATGACATCTACGAGATGTGATCCCGAATCAGAAGATGTCCCCCCCGAGCCACGAGCTGAGCTACTGGCACGAACTCCCAATCAGATCCAAACCAGCCTGGTGTCCCATACCACCAAGTGGCGCTGTGAAGCCCTGGATCTGTCACTGGGCCTTGGGCTACGCTAAGATGCAGGCGCGCGTCCGCGACTCAATCCAGGATGAGACCTAGCACCTGGGAACGAGACTTGCTCCCAACTGCATACTGAGAACTGAACCCCCTGGGCCTCTTTTATAGACTCGGTCCTGGCGCCAAAAATAGCGAAGACCTATAAATAGTTCGTACCCTTGCCACTCAACCCGAGAATCAAGCCTGCCTAGCTCTAAGCCTCCCCAGGCTAACCTGAGCTAGTTCTGTGTACCTAGTACACGTCAGATACCAATCCGTGCACATGACAGAAACCTAGTGCTCACTTGTCATCACAAGGCTGCAGTGAGCTGCAACAGGACTGCTCCTAACTGATAGTAAACACACCCAAATTTGGTAGAATATGCAGGAAGGTTAGAATAGAGTAGTACCTTATGTTTTAGGAAAAAGGTAGGGGTAGTACCTTATGTTAGAATAGAGTAGTACCTTATGTTTTAGAGGAAGGCACCTAGGGGGCAACTCTGTTGGATTGAACATGGAAGGGAGAAAGCCGCTTCTGTGTGACCACCTATAAGCACCTGGCTAGAGCTCCTTGCATACAAAGCATAGACCCTTTTGATCCACCTGTTTGCGAAGCCCAACCTCTGCATGGTACCTTTCAAAAAAGACCACTCCACCTTGTCATAAGCCTTCTTGAAATCCAAACAAAGGATAGCGAGAGGCTGAGACTCCTCCTTGGTCCAGTCCACTATCTCCCAAGAAGTGAAGATGTCTAGTATGCTCCATTCTTGAACAAAGCTTGTTTGCGTCTCGTGGATGATGTCAGCTAGGTGTGGCCTGAATCGCAAACTCAAGATCTTGGCTAAGATCTTGTATGCGGTGTCCAGAAGGGTGATCGGTCTCAATTTTTTGATATCCGATCTGTTTCCCCCTTTCGGGATCAAGCATATCCACCCTTTGCTCAAGGATTGGGGAAGGGAGACGGAATCAAAGATCTCCTGGCATGCTAGGTGCATAGAGGTGAGGATATGCTCCCAGAAACACTAGAAGAAAGTAGGTGTCAAGGCATCCTTCCTTAGGCACTTTTGGGAGGGAGGGCTTTTAAGGCTTCCCAAAGCTCCTCATCTGTGAAGGGGGCCTCCAAACGTCTACTCACACTCATCGTGACCATTGAAGGAACCTGCTCCCAAACCGCCTTGCGGGCAATAAGAGTCGTGGCCGACTCAGGCTCTGTCTGGAACAATTGGTGATAGAAATTGTGGTCATCTTGAGGATCTCCTGGGGGTCTGAGTGCCTCTAGAGCCTTTGGAGCTGTGTCCTTGAGCGTGGCTCGATGGTTTGGAAAAATCGTCCTGTCAGCTTGTTGAACCCATTTGGCCCTCGTGGAGTGATACGATAACTCAACCCTATAGAGCTCTGTGGCCTGTAGGTCAAGTCTCGCACTCTCATATCTATCTCTGAGCCACTGGGAACCCTACGACGCTTGCTCTCTGAGGCGCTCTATGGATGCTAGGTCCCGTCTCAAGGCTCTCTCCCGCTCTTGTAGCTCTTGCCATTGTTTAAGGGCTTGTGACTGAAGCTTCGCATTGGTCCATTGAATCGCCTCGGTCACCCAACCCTCTCTAGTTCCATCCTCTTGGGTTGTTGCGAGATCGCTGTAATGGCATGCTGTACCTCCGGCTCTTGGAGGAGATCATTGGGAATGCGGATTCCCTTTTGGGAGAGTCTAGGACGGGGCTGGTCGAGGTGAAGAATAATCGAGGAATAATATGACAAGGTGGTGCTTGTTAGGATACCTGTGCAGAGCCCAGTCTCCCACGTAGAATTTGTCCAGATGCTCCAAAAGCCCATCCCGTCACTTTTGTCCCAAGGAAAAAAAGAGGTTGCCTTGGGTCCTGGTGAACTCTGCGTCCCTCCACGGGTCTCTACCGCCAATTGTGAAGATAGACTGCTCCTAGGTGCTCTCTGTTGCTGCTGCAGGCATCTTTGCGAAGGAGACCCCTCCTTGCTTGTCCTCCCAAACTCAAGATTGTTGAAGTCTCCTCCAACAATCCATGAGTCCACCTTTGGGAGGCACTTTATTAAATGCTTCCAGAAGGCGAGGTGCTGCTGCTTACAAGTTGGTGCATAAATGTTCAATATCCCTATCCTGGAATCCCCTACCCTAATGCCCATCTAGACTACCCTGCCTGTGATAAGCTCTCCCTGGTCGAAGACCTTTGGGGCAACTGCTTACAAAACTGAAATACATACCCCATCTCTATACGGCCTATTGTTGGTGACCAAACCTCCGAACCCCTCCTCGGGAGAAGATGATGCTGACGTCTGATATCCATGGTGGAGAACATGTGCTCCAGAATCAAGAGAAAGTCCACTTGTCAACCTACCACTGGTCTTTACAGCTCTTGACGAAGTATCAAGTACTGCGGATGACTGCGTGCACAGTCATGTAATCCATGCACATTCCAACTTACAAAAGTCCAACTAGAGAATAGGGCTCGCCTATGTGTGGGAGCCTGCTCCAAAAAATTGGACTTTTGTGATTTTCGGGGGGGTTTCGATGGGGAGTAGTCCGTGTCTGTGCAACGTTGTACCGCTGCCATTGGCTCAATGCCTACCTTTCGTGCCCACTGAAGCATGAAGGAGACATCCACCTCGAGCATGTCCGCACATTGCTATAGCGACCAATAGTGTGGGTCAGTGAGCTGCACCATCGGTGACATGCAAATCATGCCTATCACTAGCCCCGAGCCGGGTTGCTCTGGAAGTAGGTCAATGCTCCATATGCTTGCCATAGATCCAGCCCTTGCGAACCCAACCAATCTTCCACCATGTGGGAGACTTGGTTGTTCATCATGGCATCAAACATCGTGGGTGTTCGTCACTCTGCCCCTGTGGCTGCGAACTGAAGGTCCTAGAAGGGGTGGGTATGTGAGCCCACCACATTGATCGAGCCCCCTTTGCGGGGCTGCAAAATCAGAATGGCCAGCTTGAGGGGGATGGGGTGGCCGTTTGGAGTCTCAATGTAGTTCCAGGGCCCCAACCTCCAAAAATTTCGCAGGGGATTTTGGGATGCATCCATGGCTTTGAAAACTTGGAGGTGCCCCTCCTCTTGGTGCACGAGAAGAGGTAGAATCCTTCTGGAATGGGGAGGAGGGCACGGGGAGGCTTCAGCTTGTCCTTGCCTGTAGGCAAGAGATCAAGGCCAGGTCCAGCATGAGAAGAAGAGAAAGAACTTGTTGCAATGGGGAGTGGGTAGGGGGGGGGCATGTGATGATGGTGACCACAATAGGTGGAACAGAGGGAGAGGGGGTGGGGAGGAGGGAGGGGGGCATGTGATGACGGTGACTACAACAGGTGGAATGGAGGGAGAGGGAGGGGTTGGGGAGAAGGGTCCGGTGGTGGTGGGGGAGGTTGACGAAAGGTTGGAGACACCCTCCTGTTTGGCTAGGGTGGGGGTCTCTTGACTCTCATCCTCTTTAACAATTGGGGCAAGGCGATTTGCTGAGGCATTAGTCATAAGAGCATTTGCCCTAGCCTGTTTTGCGGAGGACGTGCTTGAGTGCTTTGTGTAGCTACTCCAGAAGGGGAGGTTGGGGGGGCACGAGGCGGGGGTGGGGGGTCTTGAAGGGGCATATCCGACTGATCCTCATGGGACTAAGAGTTCGACTCTTGCTCGCACATGGGCTTGAGCACATCGCCTATGATTCTTCAGAGTCATCTTGCTTGGTTTCTTTTTAGTCACCTTGGTCCACTTGTCCTCTGTGGGTTCCACCCAAGGGGTCTGGGACTCCTGCTGCTGTTGATGCACTCCAGGGGGCTTTCAGTGCCTGTCCACCTGTGGCTCACTCTGCTATCTCTGCCTGGCTTGGGATGAAGGCGGGGGCGACACTGAACCCTAACCTCAAGGGCAATCTTTGGCTATGTGTCCCATCTGTTTGCATTCAAGGCACTGTCTTGGTAGTCATGAGATGTCCAGTCTTTGTTGGAGGATTCACCCCCCTAGTGTCTCGAGAAGGATCCACTCTAGGAGGGACTCTGGGTCATCAACCACCAATCGAATCTTGAGGACGCCATCGCTTGCAACCACTGAATCCATGGACTCAGCAAGTTGCTCTAAAAGTATGCCAAACGCTTGTTTATAGAGGATGGAACGGACTTGTACTCCTTAGGGAGCTATGTGAAGTGGAGTGTCATTGGGAAACGAGGGATGTGGTGGGTCGAGAATCCATATCCTCCATCATAAAGCCATGGTACCACAGGATGAGGTAAACGATGTGAGGGACAAGAAGGATGGGGCTCTGCTCAACGAGGGACAAGGTGGTGTCAGGGGAGCTCAGTTGAAGGAAGAAGACTCCTCTCCCATAGATGGTGACCTCTTGAATGTGATCATCCCCTAGGGAAAAACTCGCTTGTAACCAATCTCGAATCTATCTTTGAGAAGGGGTAAGTTCGACAATACGTCCAACCAGGGCCTTGTCTTGAAGAGCCTTTAATGCACTCTGAACTTGTTGCTTGTCTTTCGGCGAGAGCAAAACCTTTACAGTCGTGGGAGTTGAAGGTGTTGCCATTTGAGCCCCTCTTGCTAGACCAAGAGTCACTATCAAGTTTTGATTTTCAAAAACTCAAGCATAAATGTTGCACTTCCAAAAGGAAGAGGGGTGAAGCAAAAGCAAAAGGGGGTTGGTTGATGAGGCTAACAAGAAAAAAAGCTCGTCGTAGAGGAAGGGACATATCACCACCGAACTCCACCAAATAGGCTTCTAAACAAAAAAGGAAAAGTGCACGCCAAAAAAGCCGTTGAAAAGGTTGCAAAGAGGGCGCCTTGAAGCTAGAAGACCTTGTCGCCCAAGACCTTCGAATAGAAGCACAAGCCTACCATCTCTAGCAAAGGATAATTTACTAGTGGTAGCAATCTAGACCATGATGTCAGACTCTGAGACCATCATGTTCGAGTTGCAATCAACAACCTTTTATGAAGGCACTCGAACATCAAAACTATGAGCTTGCCTTTCGATCTTACATTTGCAAGCTACGTATGGTTGGTTGGACACGAGTGTCACGGCCTTGTTGAGATTGGTGCATCTGGATTGATTGTGTTTGGATCTTATTTTAACAATTATTCATATTGTGTTCTTAGAGTTCCTTGCATATGTGAATTGTAACAAGTTATTGCAAAAGATGTTGAATACCCTACCTGCATCAACAAGGGATAATGCAGAAAACATGTTAACAAGCATCGAGATGGATTATGAGACTATCCACGCTTGTCCTAATGATTGCACTCTCTTTCACATGAGCATTCGAATTTGGTTAATTGTCTAGAGTGTGGGGCATAGCATTATAGGTAGGACTTGGTAGGTCAAATCATCCCAGTAAAGATCTTGTGACACTTTTTGATCATTACGAGAATATAACACAAGTTTAGGTGCAAGTCCATAGTGCAATTGATGACATGGCATGCTACACATCGGTCCAATAATGATACTTTGAGAATTCCTTTAGATTGTGGTGCTTGGAAGCACATAGATAACATGTGGTCCAACATTTCACGTGAGCCACGTAACTTATGCCTTGGTATTGAGATGGATGGCATGAATCCTATGGAATTATGCTTGACATCTTGGTTGACATGGCCTATAGTTTTGGTGAATTACAAAGGGACACCTCATTCTTTCTCTCCTTGTGCTAGGGAAGCACAAGGCGAAGAATATGGATGTGTACATGGCACCTTTGATAGAGGAGCTATAGACCCTATGGAGTGTCATACATGTCTCCCGGGGAGTTCACCATACAATATGTAAGATAGCATGTGAGTTTAACATAAGGGATTTTATTTTCTTATGAGTTAAAGAAAATACACATACAGAGGGGGTATAAGGGGTAATTTCAAGACCCTTCTTTGAACGCACGTCATATAGGGGCTTTTCACATAGTGAATGCCTCGGGATATGTCTTTGATATTTGCAAAGTTGCAAGACATACCGATGACATTATGATTAGGGGAATTTTGATATGGACCATGCATGACTTTGTAGGATACGTCGATTATTCAGGTATGCATCTTTAGATCTATGCATGATCTTTTTATGCTTTGTGATGTGATCTATGCATCCCTGATGAGCTTTTCTATGCATGTGGGTCTTCAAATGAGTGGATACCATGCTTCCATGCTTTACCTATTTGTGTCCCCAAATTAGATGCATGACACTCCTCACATCTGAGAAAAGTGATCTACGAAGGTCATACTCAATACCTTCCACTTGACCATCCGGTGCATGGTCAACTTGTCTAAACCACCTTCTCTAAAGGCAAGTGATTTGGTTCAATCTTGGAGAGTAAATGGAGAAGAGATTCCACCCAGTATGAAGAGGCCTAAGGCTATCGATCTTTCACGAGGTTCCTTATATTGGGGTCAGTTATAGATCAATCATCTCTTGGATCCCATGCATATCTTCAAGAATATGGTGGCTTCTATTTGGGCATATTTGGTTGATGACAAAGACACAAGGGTAATATGACAAGACTTAAGGAAAATGGAACGGATGCCCGAGTTATGGTTGCAAATGCATGGTCCTAATGTTGTTCTCCTAAAAGCACGATGGAGGCTTTCCAAGAGAGAGGAGACAACAATCAAGGAGTACATTGCCTATTTTTGAACACCAACCAGACACATGCATTGCTTTAAAGGAGCATTTACGAGAGACAATAAGATGAGTGGCCTCAAGTCCCATGATTGGCACAAGTTCTTATAGGTATTCTATATGTAATTTGTTATCAAATCATAATTACACGATTGCTTAGATAATTTGTTTCGTTTGTTCCTTGCATAGTTTATCCTCCCATGTTAAATAGATGGATCTCTCAAAAAGAGATCGCTTTATCGAGCATCGACAAGGCTAGGGTGGACTCCATTGAAGTTGTATGCTTGCTTGAGAAGAACTTTCCCTCAAGGATTATGATGACTCAGGTGCACTTGGTTATACACATTATAGATGAGGTTGCTATTGTAGGAACCGTCCATAGTCGTTGCATGTTCTTCCTTGTAGAGTTCATGAAAAGTTGCTATAGAGAGGGAAAAAGAGGGGAAGAGAGGAAAAGAGAGAGTGGAAGAGAGGAAGAGAAAGGGGAAAGAGAGCGGAAGAGGGAAAGAGAGGGGAAGGGGAAAGAGAGCGGAAGAGGGAAAGAGAGGGGAAAAGAGGAGAAGAGAGAAGAGAAAGGGAAAAGAGAGCGGAAGGGAAGAGAGAAAGAGAGGGGAGAGAGAGGAAAAGAGAGGGGAAAAGAGAGGGGAAGAGAGGGGAAAACAGGGAAAGAGAGGAAAAGAGAGTGGAAAAGAGGAAGAGAGGGGAAAGAGAGTGAAATAGAAGAGGAAAAGAGAGGGGAAAGAGAGGAGTGCGAGAGGGAAAAGAGAGGAAAAGAGAGGGGAAGAGCGGAAAAGAGAAGAGAGAAAGAGAGGGGAAAGAGAGAAAAGAGAGGGGGAAAGAGTGGGGAAAAGAGAGACTGGAAGAGAGGTGAAAAGAGGGGAAGAGAGGAAAAGAGAGAGTGGATGAGAGGAAGAGAGAGGGGAAAGAGAGGAGTGTGAGAGGGAAAAGAGAGGAAAAGAGAAGGGAAGAGTGGAAAAGAGAAGAGGGAAATAGAGGGGAAAGAGAGAGTGGAAGAGGGGGGAAAAGAGGGAAAGAGAGGAAAAGAGAGAGTGGAAGAGAGGAAGAGAGAGGTGAAAGAGAGCGGAAGAGAAGAGGGAATGAGAGGGGAGAAAGAAAGAGGGGAAAATAAAAGAGGAAAAGAGTGCAAGGGTTTCCTACGCCCATCACATTTGCCAATGGTCATTGTGAAAGACAAATAAAGAAAGAAAGAAAGGAGGTAGAAGGTACATACGTGAAACTTGAAAAAGTGGTGTGATCGCGAAAGTGGTGTGCTCATGGTCTGGACTGGCTCCCCTACAAAACAAGGCAAGATGGTCATTTTTCCAAAAACTAGTGGGTGAAGCAAGAAGTAGAGGAGAAATAAATCAAGGAACAAGAAACAAGAGCAAAGGAGAAAGCAAACATCGAAAACAAGAAGTATGGTTCTTTCTTACATCTTGGTACTCACTAGGATTCTTCTTGGAGTTAAAAGAGAGGGAAAACTAGAGAAAACTAGATTAAAAGTAGAGGAGAATAAGAAGAAAGGAGATACAAAACTTAGCAAAACAATAGCTTAGAAATCTTGAACTTAAAAATGAGAAAGAGAGGGGAGAAACACATATTACCTTAAAAAAAAGGGAGAAAGAGATTTCTCGCAACACCTGGAAGTAGAGAGGGAGATTTGTGGAGAGGATGGAGAGATAGGAGGTGGGGAGGGAGCTTGGCTTGGAGAGGCTGTGAGGGGATTGAAAACAAGGGCCAAGAGTGTGAGAGAGCAAGGAAACTGAAAGCGACAAGTTGACGAGAATTGAATAGTGGCACATCGCTTTCGATGTTTTTTGCTTGGTAAACATCACTATATACTGACTACTTTTAAAAAGAATAGTATTAGTATTTACCAATGATTTTAGAATAAACTGTTGGTATTTACCGACAGGGACCAGGGAACTTGGTATAACTTGATGGCAGGCGGGCTGATTTTCTAACTTTTGGGACTCTCACTTAGTCTTGTGTTGTGGTTTTGAAGGTTTACAGATGGAGAAGATGAGTGGAAGCTCATTGGATGAGGGGCCAAGGAAAGGAAGCACGGAGTGGCTTAGGGAGAAGTTGACTTGTCCTTGTACACATTGCAATCGATTGGATCGACATCAATGTCATATTGTCATACGCCACCTGTAAGTGTATGGGGAGTCCCAGCAACAAGTACCGGCATTTGGTGGTGCTAGTTGATCATCATTAAGTCGATGGTATGTGAGTTTGTAATGTAAGAAAATAATACAACGTCTGTGCTCAACAGATAATAGGATCTCGTACGTAAGAGAGAAAACAAGATAGTATGGAGAATCAAAAATTTGATTACTATAGAATTGATACAATAGATGGCGCTGCCTCCCAGCCGTGCGCTCCTGTGAAAGAAGCTTCGATGACATGCTGGAAACAATAGAAGACGGAGGTTGAATGCTAAGGAATCAAGGTTGCTGTAGCCAGTGATGAAATGGGCTTCACGGGCTTGCTCTTATATAGCCACTAGTCGTAGTCAGTTAGACTCAATTGGGTGGCCGACCCAGTTCACCTAAAACGATCGACTGGGGGTCAGTCCTGAAATAGGCCACCGACCATATGATAGAACCGGTGCGCAAAGCAGAGCAACTAACCTACAGTGTCCGTTCGGCCCACAGCCATCCGGGATCATCTGAGGCTCCAAACGGGCCTCACAACTCGAGAGTGGGCTGCCCCGAGAAATGCTCCATCTACCCTTAGTGCAGTCAGTCAAGGGATGCCTTCTCGCACTTGCATGTAGCAGCCTAGTTGGCAGTGTGCCAACTCTATCTGAAGCCGTCCAGCCATCAGGCTACACCTGGCCCCCATCTAGTGTCCAAACCAGGACCTACCGGATAACCGAACTACTCAAATGCCTTCTCCTCATATGGGGGGCTTACAAGTAGAGTTAGCTGGTTCCTGCGTTGCGTAGTTACACGAGAGTGGAGCATTGATATCTAACACCCCCCCTCAATGTCCACCTGCAAGTGAACTTACTTTTTCGGCCAATGCCAAGTCGATGAAGATGCCTCTCCAGCAGGTCTCTTCCAAGAGCCTTCGTGAAGATGTCCGCAACATTCTCTGTAGTCAGACAGTACACCAAGTCGACCTCTCCATCCATGATCAGCTCGCGCACAAAGTGATATTGAATCTCAATGTATTTTGTGCGAGCGTGGAACACCGGGTTCTTTGCAATCGCCATGCAACTCTGATTGTCACATGATAACTGCGTAGGCTTGTTTTGCACTCCACCCATGTTTCCTAAAATCCTCCTCAACCACACTGCCTCGCAAGAAGCAAAGCATGCAGATTTGTACTCGGCCTCGGTAGAAGAAAGAGCAACTGTGGGTTGCTTCTTGTTGACCCATGACACAACTCCAGATCCAAGTGGGAAACAGTACCCTGTCACTGATCTCCTGCTGTCTACGTCTCCTGCCCAATCCGAGTCACAGAATTCGGTCAAAATGTTGCCCTTGGTATAGGTGATGTCATAATCAAGTGTGCCTTTGATGTATTTTAGCACCCGCATCCCTGCCCTCCAATGGTTCTCTAGGGGCTTATTGGAAAACCTGCTTAGTACACCAGTCGCAAAGTTGATGTCCGGCCGTGTGTTGCACAGGTAGATCAAGCTGCCCACAAGCCTTCTATACTTTGCTTCGTCCACTAGTGGTGATGAATCCTTGTTTGAGAGCTTCACGCCAACCTCCATAGGGGTACCAACTGTTTTGCACTCAGCCATGCCAAATGCTTTTAGTATCTCTCCAGCATATTTCAGCTGTGAAATGAAGATCTGTTTCGGCTCCTACTAAACTTCAATCCCCAAACAGAAATGCATTAATCCAAGGTCTGTCATTTCAAGCTCTCTTCCTAGCAAATGCTTCGTCTGCGAGATCTTCTCTTCATGGTTCCCTGTTATGACAAGGTCGTCCACATAAAGGACCACGATCATAAACCTGCCTTCTTCTCTGAAGATATACAAATTTAAATCAGATGGGCTCGTCCTGAACTCGTTTTGCAGAAAGTAGGCATCAATTCGTTGGTACCACACTCGTGGGGCCTGTTTCAGCCCGTAAAGTGCCTTCTTTAGTTTGTAGACTTTACCTTCTGAATCGAGGATCTCAAAAGCTGGTGGTTGTTCCATGTATACCTCCTCCTTGAGATCTCCATTCAGAAAGGCAGATTTCACATCCATCTGAAACACGGGCCAACTTTCCTGGGCAGCTAAAGCCAAAACACTACGAATTGTGGTTAGTCGAGCTGTGGGAGTAAAAGTATCTTGATAATCAAAACCATGTACCTGTGCAAATTCTTTTGCCACGAGTCGAGCCTTGTACTTATCCAACATGCTGTCGAACTTGTACTTGATCTTGTACACCCACTTGGTTCCCATTACCTTGTGCTTTTGGTGGTCGATCCACAAGGTTCCAAGTGTTGTTCTTCATTATGGAGCCATACTCCGACTGCATAGCCTCCATCTACCTATCATCACCTTGTGCCTCTTCAAGACACTTGGGTTCATCAGCACGGATCACTTCTGTCATCAAAGCATAGTTGACCAAGTGTTCCTGCGCCATTCTTTGCTCCTCTAATCTCTTGGACCGGCGGTATTCGGATGGTTCCTCCTCAATTGCTAGAGGTTCTTTGCCGTCCAAAAGTTGCTTTACCCACTTCGGGAATGGCCGTTGCCGTTGTGGTTCTGGAGGCTCTTCTTCATCTTCTTTGTCTTGAATCCTCCCAAGCACCGTTGGGGGAGTTCGGTCTGCTGTTGGTGGCGGTACTGGATGGATATCCTGGTCTTGGTTGTCTGGGAAGGAAGCATCCTCCTCCAATTGATGCGGTTGTTCTGAGAAGACTACATCGCGACTTACAATTACCTTCTTGGTAACAGGGTTATAGAGATGGTAACCCTTTGCCTCTTCACTGTAGCCCAAGAAAATACACTTGCGGCTCTTCGGTTCCCATTTGGTCCTGGTAGCATCAGGGACATGCACAAAACAGTCACATCCAAAAACTTTGAAATGTGTAGCTGAAGGTTTCTTACCAGAAAAGGCTTGCAATGGAGTCATCCCATTCACAGCCTTCGTGTAGCTATGATTGAGGATGTAAACTGCAGTGTTACATGCTTCAGCCCAGAAAGTCTTTGGCAAATCTTTCCCTATCATACTCCGGCCCATTTCACAGCTGACGCGCATCTTGCGTTCTGCTACTCCATTTTGCTATGATGTATGTGGCGGGGGTTTCTGCCTCTTGATTCCGTGACTTTTGCAGTAACTTTCGAATTCAGTCGATGTGAACTTTCCACCTCTGTCTGATCTCAGCTTCTTCAGCTTCCTCCCCGATTCTTTCTCGACCATTACATGCCATTCCTTGAACCTACTGAAAGCCTCGTCTTTCATCTTCAGGAAGTATATCCATATCCTTCTACTATAGTCGTCGATCAGCGTCATGAAGTAGAAGGAACCACCCAAAGCTTCCGTCTCCATCTTTTCGTAGAGGTCCGTGTGAACGAGCTCTAGAGGAGCCTTTGCTCTGCTGGCCTCTTTAGGAAAGGGCTGCCGATGCTGCTTGCCCATCATGCAAGCTTCACATACAACGGGCAGATCTGAAATTTTTGGTAGGTCTGCAATCATTCCACTTTTATGCATCTCCTTCAAAGAACTAAGGCTTAGATGACCAAACCTCTCATGCCACAGTTTAGTGTTCTTCACATCCGCTCGAGCATTGAAAGCTGAGAGTTCGTAAATGTTGTTGCGCCATGTACCTTTACCAATGACCTTTTCTTGAAGATCTAGGATCTGTGCACCATTCTTATCGAATTGAACTTTGAGGTCCCGATCCGTGATCGCAGAAACGGACAACAAGTTCCTCTTGATATCTGGCACATAAAGAACATCGGACAACTGTTTTATAACTCCATTTGACTTGAGAGCAATCGTACCTTTTCCTTTTGGTGGACATTTTGCATCATTGCCGACTGCTACCATGATGTCATTCCCTACCGGCTGTAGAGAGGTATACCAATCCTTCCGACTGGTCATGTGGCGCGATGCACCATTGTCAATGATCCAAGGTTCATCTGCAGGTACATGAACTGCCTCCATGCAAATCTCCTCAATTGCGACGAACAGCTCTATGGGTATTGCCTGCGCGCTGTTGCTGGACTCTTTCTTCACTCTGTTCTTCTCATCTGCAATCTTCTTGCGGCACTCATTCTGCTTGTGCCCTGCCTTGTTGCAATAGAAGCACTTGATCTTCTTCTTTCTCTTTTTATCATCAGAAGAAGATGGGTTACCAGAGTCCTTACCCTTACCTTTCTTTGATCCGGTCCAAAAAGCCGAATCTTCTCCAGTCCTCGTCTTTGATGCATCTCCGGGGGGCGGATTTCTCTTCTACGTATTCAGCGTCGTAACAAGACCATCGTACTTTGGTAGGAGAATCCGTATGCACCTTTATGCTAGATTCTGGCTAGTGATGGTGATGCCAATCGCAGTCATCTGATCGTGCAGATTCTTCACCCAGGTGATGAACTTCTCTGTTGCTTCAGACTCAGACAACTTTTCATTTGCAAGTTGAGTCTCCAGATTCTGAATCTACATCTGATTCGTGGTCTCGTACTGATTTTTCAAGACCATCCATGCCTCCTCCGCTGTGGTGACATGTTGAATTGACGCCATGACGGAATCACTAACACTGTAGACAATAGAACACAGCGCATCTGCATTACTTCTTGTCCACGCGAGAATCTCATCTGCAGTTGGTACTATCTGTTGTCCTGCATTGGCTGGATTCGGCCACCCCAGTAGCAGTGTCCCAAAGCTCATATGTGCTTAGGATGGTCTTCATCTTGAACTTCCAGAGAGGATAGTTAGAGCCGTCCAACTTTCCGCTTTCGCCGAACAGTGGGATTCGGAGTCTTGCGGGCTGGGCCATCTCTCACAATCTACTCGCAAATAGAAACACACTACCAAATCTTCTTGCTACAGTCCAGGCTCTGATATCATGTAAGTAAATAATATAACGTCTGTGCTCAACAGATAACAGGATCTCGTACGCAAGAGAGAAAACAAGATAGTATGGAGAATCAAAATTTTGATTACTGTAGAATTGATACAATAGATGGTGCTACCTCCCAGCCGTGCGCTCCTGTGAAAGAAGCTTTGATGGCATGCTCGAAATATGACACTTTGAGGATTCCTATTGATTGTGTTGCTTGGAAGCACATAAACAACATGTGGCCGGACTTTGGGAGGGAGCCACATCTTGGGCTCGCAATGGATGGCGTGACATCTTGGTCAACTTGGCCCGTAGTCTTGGTGAATTACAATATCCCACCATGGCTAACAATAAAGAAGGGACACCTCATGCTTGCTCTACTTATACTGGGAAAGTACAAGGCCAAGAATATGGACGTGTACATGGCACCTTTGATAGAGCTACACCAGGTGGATTGGCATTTCTCTAGTGAGTTGGGGCTCGCTAGGCGGAATTGAGGTCCTCCATTGGTCATACACAACATGTTGATCTTGTGTGGGAAAGATGGGTGGGGGCCGTGGCACATGCGTGTAGCCGACTAAGTATTGGGGGAACCTTGGGGATCATTTGTGAACTGATAACCCAAAGAAGTGAATACAATGGGTTCTCGAAACGCTCTCGTATCCCTTGGTATTTCCATGGCGATTTGTTCACTCGTCTCGACTTTCAGCCCCCATGGATTCTAAAACTCTGGGGTAACATTTGTTGTACCTCCCTTCTCGAAGAGATTGACAAAGGCACCCTTACTCTTGATGCTGTGGAGGGTGTTTGGGAGTCAATGGAACTAGTGTTAGGAGTTGCTAAAACCCCTCGGCCTGGAGGTGTGGCCATGCCATCCAAACTTAAGGACTCGATTGATACCCTAGCTTCAAAGTGTACACTGACTGGGTATGGATGCCCTTAAGGATTGGGAAGTGTTACTTGGTAAGTTGTTTGATAGGGTTGCATTGGAGGTACTATCCTCGGTTCCAGGTTCGGGTGCTAGCAACCTCCCTGAACGTAGGAGCATCAAAGTGCACAATTGTCACCCAATAGGGGATCAAAGATCAAGCGAACTCAATTATGGAGATGATCTTGTAGATGAATACTAAATTTTGTCGTGAGCACGATCAGTGTGTAAGGGTAACCCCTCAAAGAGTGTAAGATGGCCATTTGGTGATACCCAGGTCAGTAACATGAACTCCCAGGTGTTAAATCCACTTTTGGCACTAATTCCAAGTTTGCTGTCAATTGTGCTAAATCCACGTTTGCTGATAGTTATGCTAAATCCACGTTTGTTGAGAGTTATGCTAATTCTGCATTTGTTGTTAATTGTGCTAATTCCACGGTCAACGCTAATTCCTCGATCAACGCTAAATCCACATCTATGTCTAAGTCCACATCTTGATCTAAATCCACGTCTGTGTCTAAGTCCACGTCTTCAAGACTCTGACCTTTCTTAGCCCTCTTTCAGAGTTTGAAGGTCCAATTATGTTTATGTGGACAAGTGCAAGAGGTGTGTCACCATGAATACCATTTTTGGTGCAAATTAAATTTTTTCAACCCCCCCTTAAGTCAGCATCTCACAGACTTATAAGTCAGCATCTCCTACTAAGTCAACGTCTTGTTTCTTGGGGGTGGTTGGACTCTAAAAGTCATATTTCATCATTGTGGGTCATCTTCTCATGGTCACCTGTGATGACAAGACCATCCACATACAAGACTATTACAAATTCTTTTCCATCTTGCTTCATTACATAGAGGTTAGCATCTGAAGCACTTCTCAGAAAACCACAGTTTATGAAAAAATTATCTATCCTTTGATACCATGCTCATGGGGCCTATTTCAGCCCGTATGATGCCATCACACTTTATTTTGTAAATGGGGCAACTCAAAACCTGGTGGTGGCTTATCTACATACACCTCCTCCTTGAAAAACTACCCATTTGTTATGAGCAGCGATAGCCAGCACCGTACGGATAGTGGTCATTCTGGCTCCGCGTGCAAAAGTTTCACTTACATCAAAACCTTCCGCCTGTGAGAAGCCTTATGCAACAAGATGAGCTTTATACTTTTCTAGACTATCATCAGCTTTATATTTGGCTTTCCATACCCACTTTGTACCAATTACCTTTCTCTTTGTAGGTCGACTTACAAGTTCCTAAGTGCCGTTCTTCGTTATGTTGTCATATTTTGGCTGCATAGCCGCCTTCCATTTTGGATCTATCAATGCCTCCTCCAAGTTTGTTGGCTCCTTGACTGTCTCTATAATCTTAGCCATCAAAGCCATGTTAACTATGAGATCAACAGATCGACGTTGTTCCTCTATTCTCTTTGATCTTCAAGGTCCATCGGGTTGTGGACTTCCTTGAATAGATTCTGGGTTCTAATCATCAAGAGCTACTACACCCCCCTTAGTTGTGGCTTTCGTTGTGGTGTGATTGGTGCAACATGCTGGATTTCTTGTTCTCACTATCAGAGAACACCTCCTCCTTGATAGTTTCTTCATACTTTTGGGTCAGCAAATGGTGAGTTATTTCTTTCGATGATGATGAAGTGGTTGGAACTATATTTACCATTGAGAGTGGTCACTCAACAAACACCATATCTGGGCTTATGAAGATCTTCTTTTCCTCTACATCATAGAGTCGATAGGCCTTTGACTCCATGCTATATCCCAAGAAGTTACATTTCTTGCTCTTGGCATCTAGTTTGGTTCTTGCTGCATTCGGAATGTGTGCATAACAATCACATCCAAATGTGTGCATAACAGTCACATCCAAATGTACGTAAATGAGAAATTGAAGGCTTCTTACCCGAGTAGGCCTCTTGTGGAGTCATCCCTTTGAGAGAACCTTTGTATAGCACCGATTGAGAATATAGACTACTATATTTATTGACCCATTGCCTTCAACATGCAGTGTCCCATCTCAACGACGACTGTTCGGTTCCGACGTTCTATAACAGTATTTTGTTGAGGTGCATGGCGAGCAGTAAGTTGCCGCTTTATGCCATGCTCATTGCAATACTTGTCAAATTCCTTTAACATAAACTCTCCTCCTCGCCCGACGTGAAACTTTTTGACCTTCTTTCCTATTTCATTTTCTACAAGCTTGTGCCACAATTTAAACTTTTCAAGAGCTTGAACCTTCTCCCGAAGGAAATACACCCACATCTTTCTACTATAATTGTCGACTATCCGCATAAAGTAGAGAGATCCACCCAAAGCAATAGTAGACATCCTACCTCAGAGATCAGCATGTACCAGCTCTAGAGGTGCCTTTGCTCAATTTATGTTCTCATGTGGAAATGGCTTCAAGGCTTGCTTGCCCATCAAGCAAGCTTCACATGGCTCCCACTTATTTGTGAGTGCAAGCAAATGTGCAACCATCCCTTTCTTTTGCATTTCCTTCAGCACAGCATAGCCTATGTGGCCAAACCGCTGGTGCCAAAGCCTTCCTGTCTCCAAATTTGAATTGATTGAAAATGCATTGAGCTCATACAATAGAACTTGTGCCCACAACATTTCCCTTTGCATCTCATATCTGGGCTTCAGGTTTTTTGAAGCAAACTTCAAGATCTTGATCAGTTATTGCATCAACCAAAAGTAGATTTCTTTTGATTTGAGGAACAAAAAGTACATCAGATTGCGGGTCTCATACTGATTCTTCAAGATGTTCCAAGCCGTGGATGCATTGGATGTGTGGTTAACCAATGTAAGCATTGAATCAGATACACTTGTGGCGATGGTGCAAATTGTATCAGCATTGCGTCGCTTCCATGCTCGAAGAAGAGTAGCATCAAGAGGAATTATGTTGCTAGATTTGCAGGATCGGCAATGCCAACTGGTTCTGGATCACTCCTGAGAATGGTTTCTAGTAGCTCATATGAGTCTAGAATTACACTCATCTTAGAGTGTAGTTTGTACCATCAAGTTTTCCTACCATGAAGGCGGGTAGTCAAATGCGAATCATTGGAGTAGGAGCAGCAACATCTGCAGATACTCCAGAAGTTCCACTAGGAGCGGCCATCACACCAAGTGCTAAAGCTTTGTTGCAACTGAGTTTCCTGCACTATCGCTGCTCAAAGCACCTAGTGCTCTGATAACATATAGAAATATGATGCAACGGAGAGAGCGTTTGACAACAACAATAGTACAATAACCAAAGAATAGACACAATAGAGCAAAATAAAAATTTCATATCACCAAATAAGATACAACTGATGGTGCTATCCCCCCGTGCGCTCTCCAGTAGAGCTTTGATGGGCGATCTAGACAGACTTTGGATCTAGAAGGACTTGAGGTAGGGGTATTGGCATTTGATCTTGAGGCTTGATAAGTGGCCTTCTTATATAGCCCTTTGTAGTAGACTGATTCCACCACACTGCTGGGCTGGCGGGGGCACATGCATATTGACTTAACACATTGTGTGACTAATGGTGGCACATGTTTGCTTGAATTTTGCCACCGACCTAAGACCATTGACCACCGACCACCATCGACCATGTGCGTGTAACTAAATTCACATGTGAATGCTCATGCACATGCAATGGAGGACATATCGCACAGGCTGGGGCCTATCGGCAGACCCCAAACCCCACTACTGGGGCGTTTCCCTCGGACCCCCAAGGAATATGTTGTTCCTTCTACCATCTCCTAAACATCAAACAACCACCATGAAACCTCATCTAGTGTCAAAACTAGGATCCTACCAATGCCCAGTGCTCACACCATGGCTTCTCCTCATAACGGGGGGCTTACAAAAGGGCACTATGGAACATTAGTGCTAACATATAAGAGGTGGGCATTGCACATATGCCAACATTCTAAAGGTCTACCATTTCTCTGACATTATAAACATTGTTTGGCATAATAGAATGCATCTCTGAACAGAGTTGGCCACCATAAGCCTACTTGTATTACTTTCTTGCCCATGATATCTCTTGAGAAATGGCGTGCTACAATTCCCTAATGAACTTCTGATAGTATAGCTTGTTTCATCTTTTGATTACCTAATCTATGCCTCTTTTGTATAAAAATCATGCAATAATAAGAAATGATTTGCTTCAAAATGTTAGCTTTTTTCTTAGATACTTAGATATGTTTTAATAAACCATCAGTCATAAAAAGGAGCATCTGATCATACTGGTTGTCATAGCTGAGTGAATGAATCTAAAACTATTAATTGCATGGGTTGACACTACCACATTTTGTGCCTTCCAATGTAATTCTATAGTCTAGGATTTTCCTAGAGAATTCTATAGTCTAGGATTTTGCTAGAGTTGCCTTGGAGACATACTAGCCTAAGAGAAATGTAAAACTAAGAAGAATAGGGTAGCAAGAGGTAGAAATGGTAGAGAGAATAAATAAAACTATCAAAAATGCAAAAATACTAATGCCGAAAAGAATGCAAAAATGGAGAAATACGAAAAAGAATGCAAAAATGTGGAAGAGAATGCGCAAATGCAAAAGACAATGCAAAAATATAAAAATGCAGAAAAGAATGTGGAAATGCGAAAAAGAACGTGGAAATGCGGAAAAGAATGTGGAAATGCAAAAAAGAACGCAAAAATGCAGAAATGTGGACATGCAGAAAAGAGAGAAAGAGAGGAAGAGGGAAAATAGAGTAAGAGGGAAAACAGAGTAAGGGAGGAAGAGAGATAGAGAGGAAGAGAGAAAGAGAGGAACAAGCATCAGATCAATGCTTGAGGCCTACATGAGGGACAAGCATTTGGATCTAATCACTAAACATTGTTTGCATGCAAATCTTTGTCTTCCTTTCTAGTGAAGAGATTCTAAATGCTTGTTCCATCATGTAGACCTATGCATGCTCTATTCTTACGAAAGAGAAGAGGGAAAGAGAGAAAAAAAGAAAGGAAAGAGAGGAGAAAAGAAAACAAGAGAGGAGAAGAAAAAGAGAGAAGAGAGGAGAGAAAGAGAGAGGAGAGGAGAGAAAGAGGGAAAGAAAGAGTGAGAGGAGAAAGAAAGAGGGAAGAGTATTGGATATCAATGCCCCACTCTCATGTAACTTCGTGGGAACTAGCTAACTCTACTTGTGAGCCCCCCTATATGAGGAGAAGGCATTTGACTAGCTAGGTTCCCAATAGGTCCTAGTTTAGACACCAGATGGAGGCCACTCGTGGTTTGATGGCTAGACGTCTTCGTATAGAGTTGGCACACTACCAATGAGGCTACATACTGGTGCGGGAAGTTATCCCATTACTGACCACATTGAGGGAAGATGGAGCATTTCTTGGGGCAGCCAATTCTTGGGCTACAGGGCCCGCTTGGGGCACCAAATTATCCCAGATGGCTCTGGGCTAAACGGAGAACGTAGGTCAGTTGCTCTATGGAGAAAAAGAGAGAAGAAAAGGAGAAAAAAAAGAAGAGGTGAAGGAGAAAAGAAAAAGGAGAGGAGAAGGAAAGAGAGGGGAAGGAGAAAAGAAAAGAAGAGAGGAAATAGAAAGAGGGAAAAGAGGAAGAGAGAAGACAAGAAGAGAGGAAGATGGAGAGAGGAAGAGAGGAAGAGAGGAATGGGAAAGAGGAGAAAGAAAGAAAGAGAGAAGGAAAAGGGAAAGAGGAAGAGGAGAGGAAATAGGGAACGAGAGAAAGGGAAAAGAAGAGGGAAGAGAGAAAAGAGGAAGAGGAGAGGAAAGAGGGCAACATAGAAAGAAATAAAGGGGAGAGAGGCAAAAGAGGATGAGGGAAAAAGAAGAGGGAAAAGAGGAACAGGGAAAGAGGAGAGAGAAAGAGAGAAAGAAAGAAAGGAAAGAGAGGAAAAAGAGGGGAAAAGAGATAGGAAAGACAGAAAGAGAGGATAAAAGGGGAAAAGAAAAGAAGAGGGGAAGGAGAAAAGAAAACAATGGACAGAAGAAGAAAAGAGAGGGGAAGCAGAAAAGAAAAGAAGAAAGGGGATAGAAAGGGGCAGAGCAAAAAGAAAGAGGGAAAAGATGAAGACTAGGGAAGAGAGGAAGAGAGGAAGAGGGAGGAGGAAGAGAGGAAAGGGAAAGAGGAAGCGGAGAGAAAGAGGAAAGAGGAAGAGGAGAGGAAAGAGGGAAAGAGAGAAAGGGAAAGAAAGAGGGAAGAGAAAAATACAAAGAGAGGAAAGAGGGAAAGAGAGAAAGAAAGAATGGAAAGAGAGGAAAAAGGGGGGCAGGGAAAGAGAGAAAGAAAGAAAGGAAAGAGGGTAAAAAGAGGGAAAAAGAACACATAATTACATTAAATGGTTTTTTCAATTTGCATAGGACTTGCAATTACTTACTTGGAGTCCTATGCAAAGTATGATACCCATTGGGCATGGTTTGGAAAACATATTTCCTTGATTTTTACCATGCATCATGCATAACTGTTGAAAAACATGCATCGGTGTGCTTCTAACCATGCAAATGGTACCTGATAGATATGACACTTTGCATACTCCTTGAACTTACCTAGTTTAAAGTTTGTGCAAAGTATGATACCCATCAAATATCATTTTCATGATTTGGAAAGCATATTTCCTTGATTTTCACCATCCATCATGCATGACCGTTGAAAAACATGCATTGGTGTGCTTCTAACCATGCAAATGATATCCTATTACTATGACAATTTGCAAAAGCCTTGGAATTACCGAGTTTAAGGCATTTGCAAACTGTGATATCCATAGGATATCATTTGCATTGTTTGGAAAACATATTTTCTTGATTTTCACCATGCATCATGCATTACCATTGAAAAACATATTTTCTTGATTTTCACCATGCATCATGCATTACCATTGAAAAACATACACCGCCTTCTAGACATGCAAATGATATATAATGGGAATTATAATTTATATAGTACTTAAAAAACATAATTTTAAGTCCTATGCAAGGTATGACACCCATCGGATATCATTTGTATAATTGGAAAGCATATTTCCTTGATTTTCACCATGCATCATGCTTGAGTATTGGAAAACATGCATCGGTGTGCTTCTAGAAATGCAAATGATATACGATGGGTATGATACTTTGAAAATCACTTAAACATTCTTATTTTAAGGTGTGTGCAAATTATTATACCCATCGTATATCATTTTCATGGTTTGGAATGCATATCTCCTTGATTTTCACCATGCATCATACATGATCGTTGAAAAACATGCATCGGTGTGCTTCTAACTAAGAAAATGATACATGATGGGTATAAAACTTTTCACAGACCTTGAAACTACTTATTTTAAGACTTGTGCAAAGCAATATATCCATCAGATATCATTTTCATGGTTTGGAAAGCATATATCCTTTATTTTTCCATGCATCATGCATGACCATTGAAAAACATGCATCGGTGTGGTTCTAGCCATGCAAATGCTATTTGATGGGTATTATACTTTGTACAATCATTAAAATAAATTATTTTAAGTCTTTTTTAAAGTATGAAACCAATCAGATATCATTTACATGGTTTGGAAAGCACATGTCCATGATTTTCACCGTGCATCATGCCTGACCATTGGAAAACATGCATCAGTGTGTATCTAGCCATGAAGATGATATCCGATGGGTATGATACTTTCAATAGGATTTAAACATACTTAGTTTAAGTCCTTTATAAAGGATTATACCCATCGGATATCCTTTGCATGGTTGGGAAAGCATATTTCCTTGATTTTCACCATGCATCATGCTTGAGCATTGAAAAAGATGCATCGGTGTGCTTCTAGCCTTGCAAATGATATCCGATGGATATGAAACTTTTCAAATGCCTTACATTTTAAGGCATGTGCAAAGAATCATACCCATCGTATATCATTTTTATGGTTTGGAAAGCATATTTCCTTGATTTTCGCCATACATCACACATGACCATTGGAAAACATGTATTAGTGTGCTTCTAGTCCATAAAAATGATAACTGATGGGTATGAAACTTTGCAGAAGCCTTGAGATTACTTATTTCAAGGCATGTACAAATTATGATACCCATTAGATATTATTTTCATGGTTTGGAAAGAGTATTTCCTTGATTGTCATCATGCATCATACATGACTGTTCAAATACATGCATTGGCATTCTTCTAGCCATGAAAATGATAATCAATGGGTATCATACTTTGTACAATCATTAAAATAAAATTTTTAAGGCCTGTGCAAAGTATGAAACTCATTGGATATCAGTTACATGGTTTGGAAAGCATATGTCCTTGATTTTCACCATGCATCATGCTTGAACATTGGAAAAGATGCATCGATGTGCTTCTAGCCATGCAAATGATATCCTATGATACTTTGAGTAGGACTTAAACATACTTAGTTTAATGATTGTGCAAATTATGGTTTGAAATCATATTTCCTCAATTCTCACCATGCGTCATGCATGACCGATGGGTATGACATTATATAGGATAAGATTTGGTAAAGTTCTTGGGCCCATAGAATTTAATATACTATGTGTTCCTAAACTCCTAAAAAAACCTTGTAAATAATGAAAGAGTACTATAGAGTAATTTTCATGGATATTAGCATTAAAGAAGAGACAATTTAAAAGTATGTCAAGTTGTTAGAAAAGTAATTAATATACTATGTGTTCCTAAACTCCGTAAAAAAACCTTGTAAATAACGAAAGAGTACTATAGAGTAATTTTCATGGATATTAGCATTTAAGAAGAGACAATTTAAAAGTATGCCAAGTTGTTAGAAAAGTAATTAATATACTATGTGTTCCTAAACTCCGTAAAAAAAACCTTGTAAATAACGAAAGAGTACTATAGAGTAATTTTCATGGATATTAGCAATGAAGAAGAGACAATTTAAAAGTGTCAAGTTGCTAGTAATTAACAAGGGTGTGTCATGAAAGGATACCTTACTATTTTGGTACACAGCCAATTTAGGTAGAGGCACAAACAAATTAATAATTCTTCTAGATTTGATACATTTAGGCTACATGGAATATGCACAAGCAAGAAGTAACAATGGTTCATTATATTATCCCACTCTCGTTAATGTTTACAACAAATATTCTTGGGTCATTTATCCTAGATGTGAGGCTGTGACATTGGTTTTTCATACCCATGATGGGCATCAATAGTCAAAACAGGATCTAAATTGGTAGGAGTCTAAATTATAATGGTACAAAGATTACTACTAGGCATTATTGCATTTAGAGTAGCATAAGACTTTGTTTTAGAGACACTATCCCTTTTTTAACCATAGCATAAGCAAATATATTTCAAATAGGGTAAGGTCTGTACCATGAATTTCATAATAATTTGTGTTCTTGTGATGATAAATACATTCTCTTAATAAACTTGTTGCATTGTGTATAAACCATGGAACTTCATCATCATTGTTTTGTCCTTGATGACAAATCTTCTCTTGAACTTATGACTAATCTACTTCTATTTCCATACTTTCCATTGTGATATTCATCACAATTTTGACCTTGTTGTTGATTTGCATAATGATTTTGAATGTGAATATGTCCAAGATAATTTCCTCTAAAATTTCTTAGTGTTGTACTAAAATTTTTAATTACACTATTTTATTTTGTAATGACTTTCATATTGTCTAATCTTGTAATTATAATTGCACTGAATATTTGCAAACCTATTTGAAGGGATACACCTTTGTTGAAGTGATACTCTATGAGATGAAGTTCATTTATTTTCCTTGTTTGAATTTTGCTACTAGTTTATGTTGGTGTTGCTACTATCCTCTTCATCTTGATGATAATTTTCTCTACCTCCACCTCCGCTACAAGATTTTGCATCAAATCCTCATAACCATTGACAATAAACTCTTCAAACTTCCTTTTTTCTCTACTTTTTGCAAGTTATTATCATTCCTAACCCTTGGAACATAATCATGAGTTATTTGGGCTAATCTAAATCCAAGCCACTTTTGATGACCAGTTGGATGTCATTTCATCCCTCTTAAATTTCACCCTGGATCTCAGAAAGCTCACATGAGGACCTTGTAAGAACTTAAGTAACCCATGAAGACTCAAAAGGCCTCCTGGGAGACTTCATGAGAATCAAAAGACCTCGTGAGATTGAAGGACTTTGTGAGGATGAAAACTCTTGACAAGTGGATTCATAGCCTTAAAGACAGTCTTGTCTTTTTCCTCCTAAGGGAATCCAAAGTCAAAAGGCAATTTATATGGATATGAATATGATTTTGAAGGAATTTTGAAATGGATGGGGTTTGATTGGAAAAATAAAGGTATTTACAAGGCTGCTTAGTATCCTCATAATGTTATACAATTATCTAATAGTTTGCAACATTAGATACCTCAACCATACATTAAAAATATTCAACAAATAAGCTATAGAATCCTTAATTTGAAGTCGTGTAGCTAGAAATTCGAAATCTACTTTAGTACTATCTTTATCTATGATCCACACATGAATGGAAATGCAAGTTTGAAGTGTTAAGATGAAAAATATTATAATATTCCCTCACAAATTATTCCAAAATGGCGTCATTTTATAAACAAACTAGTAGGTAATCATCTCTTTTAGGAATACATGTCTAGTCTCCATTTAACTTTAGTAATGTCTGAAACGACTCTTATTTACTTAGAGTTGCCTATATAATCCTAGATAACAAAGGTAAATGTGGTATATATGTTTTCAATAAATGAATGTACTTATTCTTTGAGAAGAAAAGTACCAGAGGTGACTTTCCAATTGCTAGGTGCTAGTTGAATTTGTCCTTCAATAATGTAAGCGGCTTGCCATGTATGAACTACATTGTCCCCAAAATACCATACCATTTGACCACATATACCTTGAGGTTTCTTGATTCAGGTGAACAAGGATGGGGAAAGAATTCCAATTTTTGAACTCCCTTTTGAATTGATGAGCTTATTTCATTTTCCCACCTTCCTACCAAGGTATACTTGACAAAACGAGCTTGACTTCACTTAGGCGGCGTATGACAAACTGCCCAATCTATTTCATGAATGTTATCTTTAGTAACAATGAAAGTGTCCTCCTCTATCTCTTTAGGGAACGCTGTAGTGTTTCCACCCACTCTGGATCCTTAGAATGGTATAAATGAACTTCTCTTACTTGAGTATCCACATTTTGGCCTATGACTATCATTTGGAGGTATTGGGATTTGCATGGATTCTATCCTTCATGTATGCACCATCTCATTATCTCCATCATCAAAGCTTTAATTTTCTTTTGCACCAATGCCATTTTCCACCTCATTTATCAAGTCAACCACCACTTTTGCACTATAACTCTTTTGCCTAGCTGATGCTACCCTTTTCTCAAGAATGTACAAATTAGGACCCCTTCGAATAAATTTTCCCTCAAGGAATGGAGTGTATGTAGATGTTTGCAATATAGAATTGGAAAGGTCACTCATGCATGCATCATAAACACTAATATATTTTACATTTGTTGTTGCTACCAACCAACTTCCATGTATGGATTCTAGAGGTTGGTACAAGGCACCCAAAGCTTATTGTGACTTTGCATAGCCTTCAAAGAAAGCAAATAACATTAAAACAACAATAATAAGAAGCTTACAAAGAAATCTCAATTTTGTGAATGAAGAAAAATACCAAAGAACTACTTTGAACTAAATTACCTCTATCATGTATTGACCCTAATACGATACGCATGCATGCCACCACATTGACCATGCTTCAAGACTTGTAATTTCCTTTTCATTTTCATGACTAGTTAAGCTCCACCACTCTTGTAGATGGTTCATTTCAATGTTAGTTGCATATCTTGTTTGTGAATCTTTCCATTGTCTACATATTTGTCTAAAATACTCTTGGTGATGAGGAGAAATGCAAGATTTGGCATGTTTATGAAGACTCTTCTCCCAAAAGAAAAACATCAACATTCTCGAAACTCCATAACATTGTCAAGACTACCACTAAATATAGTTCTTACAACCCACCAATTTTCTTGGTCCTCATTTGACATAAATCCTTTAAACTGGGCTTTTGCATCCATGTTTCTTCACATCACTTGATTAAGCATCTCCCAAAAGAGGACTTGGGCTTAAGTATCCTCAACCTTGAAAGCACATATATAAATTATTTGGATCTAGTGAATGAAAGGATTCTATACATGATAAGACATGGTTGTCTCATCTTTCATCCTCTTCACAAAGTTAAAAACGACCCAAGACTCTCCAAGATCTACACCTGGGAACATGTTATTTACCAAATCCACCCTGATCCTAGGTGGCCTCTTGTTGACATCTTGAAGACATAACATCTATGATCTTTCAAAAGAGGTGAAGTCAACTTGACCAAGAAAGATTGCACTCTAAATGAATTCGTACACACTATATCTTTTTAGGTACAAAATCCCCTCAATCCCATCTATAGTGTTTGTGAACTCTATTTTGTTTTTTTGAATCAATTTACATATTGTAAAACACCAATGCATTGTGTGTTAGTAATTAATGACACAAAAGAGAACATAAGAGATTCAAATAGATTATTGTAAGTTACCGTTTTTCTCACTCAATGGAGACAATGACTCAATCAAGTCATTGAATTCATCATCTATCATTTCTTGTCCTTGTTGTTGAATATCATTTTTTAGGCTTGAATGATATTCATAGACTTTCAGGTTATACCCTATCCAACACGATGCAAGTGATTACCCAAATGGATAATACAATGTGTGTATCTTCTGCCAACTTTCTCATTTGGAAAACAAAGAACCATTTGACATGGACAAGACTTGAACAAGAAGCCTCACAAATAGGAGGGATCTTACAATGTATGCACACAATTGTTCCAATAGATTTTGTGTCCATGCCAGCTTAACAAAGATTTGGTAGCCATCCTTGACATTTCTCTTGATTAAAAATTCCATTCCTAACAAGAAAAGAACATGAGAAATTGCAACATTTCAGATGACCTACACAATATTTTTGACATACCACCCCAACAAAGGAATGTATATTTGTTGATATTGCATTTGTCCGAGAACTATCCAAACATGGCCATCATACTTTAATTATGTGACTGTTGTCTGTATTTCAAATGTCTTAAATGGAAGTTCAAACAGAACATCACCATCAAATGTAGAAGGCAACTCTGCAACTAAAATATAAGATATGACCCTTTCAAGATCTTGTCATAGTGTCATTTTAATGTGGATAATTGCTTGATGAGTTTCACCACACTTGCATCTAAATGCTAGGTAGGTTTCAAGTGAAGGCCCTAAAAGGAAAACCAAATCATCCTCCTCATCACAGCAACATGAAATGGTCATTTCTTGCTACTCATTGATTGTATGACAACCTCACAATTCTTGCTAATCATTGATTGAATGACAACCTTAGAATTGGATGATCTTGTCATTGTGAAATACTATTTGTTGATATTGCATCTGTTCGAGATCTATCCAAACATGGCCATCATATTTTAATTATGTGACTCTTGTCCATATTTCAAATGTCTTAAATGGAAGTTCAAACAAAACATCACCATCAAATGTAGAAGGTAACTCTGCAACTAAAATATAAGTTGTGACCCTTTCAAGATCTTGTCATAATGTCATTTTAATGTGGATAATTGCCTGATGAGTTTCACCACACTTGCATCTAAATGCTGGGTAGGTTGCAAGGATGAAGGTCCTAAAAGGAAAACCAAATCATCCTCCTCATCACAGCAACATGAAATGGTCATTTCTTGCTACTCATTGATTGAATGACAGTACCACATCTTCTATGGTTCTATCCATGCTCTAGGCTTTTGATCTAGAGGATTTCTCAGATGTTATGCTTTCGTTTCCCAAATACCACCTTTGGGAGACTTTTTTGGATTTTTGGCAAATGTCCCACTCCAGTACGATCTTACTCCTTTCTCCTTCATTGGGTTCGATACAGGGCTCTTTGGACTTTTTGGATTGCACATAATTTGGCATATTTGTAACAACAGTTCACTCAGCCCTATGAGTTCTTCAGAATCTATTTATGATGCCTGTAAGGATGGTGACCTGGACAGGACTTGCTTGGAGATAGTTTATTCTTGCTTTTGATGGAGACTCTTTGCTTTTGGAGAGACTCTTTGTATTACCTAACTTTGTAATATAAGCTACTCGAATTACCCAAAAAAAGTGTGTGTGTGCACGCGCATGCGTGTGCATGTGCATGTGCATGTGCATGTGCATGTGGGTGTGCATGTGTGTGTGTGTGTGTGTTTAAGAGAGAGAGAGAGAGAGAGAGAGAGAGAGAGACAGAGAGAGAGAGAGAGAGAGAGAGAGAGAGAGAGAGAGAGAGAGGGTGCATACATAGCAAAAGAAGTGAAAATATGGTCCTATGATTACATAAATCTTGGAAAACAAATCCTTGAAGGAGATTACAAAGAGGGATTTTAGTTTATGTGCAACTACTTTGTGGAACTACAAAGTAAAGAAGGCTATAGGAATGGAAAGCCTTGTGCATGGAGTGCACATTTTTGTTTGCTTGACGTTCCCTCCTCTAGCTTTGTTCCAAGAATTTTATTTGATGGTGTGCCTGAGTGGAATCAACTCTCAAAGGATCTTGTGCATTACTCATTGGGTGTGGCAACAACAATCTTAGATGATGACAGGTGGATTGTTATCATGTGTGCACCCATGGGTATAGGTATGGTTGAAAGCTTCTCAAGAAAGGCAAGTTGGATATCAAAACAAGAATTTTTGTCCACCATGATGATTATTGAAATATGATAAGCATGTCACTCTGTGGGGTATGCACTCAACAAAACCTAGTGTCATTTTATGAATGTTTTCTTGATCACTGCCTAACCATGGATTCTGTGCATGTGTAATTGATGTGACCTAGGTTGTTAATGGGTTTTATGTTTATTTGTGTCATTGAGTTGGTTTGAGGACTTCAACTTACATGGCACATGGAAAAATTGTGGCCAAGAAGTTGGGCATTCAAGAAGAGTCCACTATTCTTACACATCATATGCTTATTTCATGTAAAGCTAGAAAAAGTGACAAGAAACCTATGTGGAGAGGAGGTAGAGTGATATTTAATTGTTGGGTAATTGTTTTTGTGTTCGTACTATAAGGAATTATTTTGAAGATGAAATTGTATTGTATTCTGTTGTGAAGGTCTTGAGAAGGCTTCTTGCCTAGTTTTATACTTCATGGTGACTTTATACAGTGTTGGAAGCAATGTGGTGGAACTTGGAGCAGGAACTCGATCAGCACTAAGGGCTACATTACATACGAAGAGGGCTTGTCTTGCAATATTCTCTTGAGGAGACCTTAAAGGGAGTGCTTTCCCAAGGACAGTGGAGTAGTGAAGTCATTGAAATATTGAAATAAAGTGATTAGGGATAGGATGTCTTATAATAAAGTGAATCAGTTTTGGATGCTATCATATGCACCAAATGAAATCCACAAAAAGGTCTTGTACATGCACCCTCTACTTACCCAGTGCAATTTAAGAGGGGGTGTTAAGGATAGTGTAAATTGCACTATTTACATAGGCCACTAGGGGGGGCAAACCCTAACCCTAATCCTAACCCTAAGGGGTTCCCATGTATTTATTCATGTTTATGTTCAATACAACATAGTGTACAGTGTAGCTATCTCTTGTACACTCCTCTCTCTCTCTCTCTCTCTCTCTCTCTCTCTCTCTCTCTCTCTCCCACCTTATCACATCTAAGGAGCTCTTCACTTATCCTTTGAGCTTCTCTTGGATCTCTCCCTTGAGTTTCTCATGCATCTCTTCCATTTGAATGAAGTTAGCTTCCTCATCTAAAATTGGGTGGGGAGTTGGCTTTTCTAGCTTAATCTCAGCCACTTTTACTATCTCCTCTAGCTTGTGGAACTTGTCCTTCAACTCACTATTCTCCTTTCTTTAAAAGAAAAACTTGTTGTTGAAGAAGAAGAATGACTTCATTCAGCCTATTGTTAGGCAAAGATGAAGCTACTGCTACAACATATGAAGATTGCTTGTCTAGTTTCCTGTCACCCATTCAAAAATGACATTCTACCACCATGACCCTCCCTTTGTTTGTGACTCTCACTGCATACAAACGATGTTAATTTTGACTTTGACCTAGAAGAGAAAATTATAGGTATCTTTCAAATAATAACTCCCTTTTTACTTTGAAATGATCTAAGCAAACCTTGCAAAGTTATGGCTGATTCTTTGTCTATGTAGAAACCTGTCTAAAGTAGTAGCAAACTTTGGCTGGCTAGAGTAGAACGGTGAGTAGAGAGGAGCTTCCTGCGGATCAAACTGAGTGAAGTAGACTTTAAAAGAACTCCAAGATGAGGTATAACACCCTAACCTAGTCCATGGAGTTCATCCTAGAAAAGAGTAAGAAGAAAGCATAAGGGAGGGGCTATAGTGCAAAGGAGGAGGAGCAGATGGGTCAAATTCCAAATCAGTCATCCTTAGAAATATTGGCTTTAAGTTGCTTTTCAAAGTTGTGATGGGTACATTGATAGTTGTGCACCCTTAGACACACCCTTGGATATATTCTCTAAGTTGGAACTCAAAGAGAAAGTTGATATATTCTAGATGGATTGTCCATTGAAAAAGAAGTGCAAGGGGATATGAAGGAAAGGGATGGGGTGTCATTAAGTAGGAATGGGATGAAAAGGAAAAGGGGGATTTCCATAAAATACTGACTCATGAATTTTTGAATCTCTCTAGAATTCAATGCCAAGACAATGATGCATGAATCCAAGATCTTTCATTTCAATATTTTAAAATATATCTTTTTAGTTTGTTGATGAAGTTTCCATTACCTCTTGTGACTATCAACTCATCCACAATAGATTGTGTGATCTGCATAAGACTTTTTGAATACAATATTAGCAAAATATTTGTCAATTCTATTGTACCAAGTTCTTGTATCTCATTTTAATCCATAGAGACTTTTCTTTAGTTTGCATCCTTGATATGATTTTCCAATTTCAACATATCTATGAGGTTCTTCCATATAAACCTCTTCATCCCAAAATCATTAATAAATGCATTCTTGAAATCTAGTTGATGTGTGGTTTCCATTTACTGATGGTTGCCAATGAAACCAAATATTTGATAAAATCCATTTTGGCTACTAGAGCATAGGTTACTTCATAGTTCTATCTATATTTTTGTGCAAATCCTTTTGCAATAAGTCCTACTTTATATCTCTAAATGCTACCATCTAGATTGTACTTAACCTTGTAAACCCATTTGTTTTGGGGTTATTGCGCAACAAGTCTTACTTTATGCCTCTCAATGCTACCATCTGGACTATACTTAACCTTGTAAAACCCATTCATTTGCAATTGCATTCAACCTGGTGGAAAATTACCTAATTCCCAAGTGTTGTTTTTAAATTCATCCATTTCTCCATTCATTTCTTTCTTCCATTTTGGCTATTAGACTACATCTTCAAAATATACATGCTCTTCTATTTGCATGATTTTTTTCATAAGAGCATAATTTGTTCTTTCAACTTGGATTACTTTTCCTTTCTCGACTTAAGTTCGTAAAACATGAGTACCTAAGGATCTATGGTGTGCCTAAGCTAATGTAAGATGGATGAATCCTAATTCTACACATGATGAAGAGATAGGCTAAATAAGCATAGAATCAAGCTCAATTAGATTACAAGATTGAGACTTGCACATATAGAGAGACTTGAAATCTCGCATATGTTATTCCATGAGTGACCTCCCTTTTATAGGTGAGGATACTTGCATTTCTTTTTTACATGTGTGAGAAATCCTCCTTGCCATGTGATAGCATGCTTTCACTTCATGCCTTTACTCATACCTCATCTTCGGCCATGTGGTAGCATGCTCTTTATTCATACCTTTACTCGTACCTCACCTCTATTCTTGTGATCATGGCATTACAACTCTAAAAAACTCCCCTTGGTGCCATCATGTTTTGGTTATTGCAAGGTGGTAGATGTGAGTTACAAAAGAGCAGTCCATCACCTCCCCTTAGTGCATACTCAAGGTGGTAAAGTGTGGTATTATGATTGACATAATTATCACTCCCTTATTATGAGAAATTTAATTAATAATTAAAAAACCACATCATAAGACATTCATATAATTAAACAATACACATCGAATAAACATCATGAGCACATGCTCCTCATGCATTCATATAATTAATATAATTAAGAAACAACATCATGACACATTTCATATAATTTAATAAGATCACATGAGATTAACATCATGGAAACATGAAGTATAGTTGTATTCAAGAGCTACATGCTCCACAAGGGGTGTAGACTGAATCTCTACTTTCTCTAGAGGCTGTGATGCTTTGGGTATAGACTCAATATCCTCTACTTGAATTAAAAGGAATCAGAGTAGTATGTGCATGCGAGAGCACAATGACTATGTAGCAGAAGCATGTACAATGAGTATGACTTAAATCTCTACATAATGAGCATTTCCCCCTCTTAAGTTGTAGGTCATCCTTTACCTTTGGGAATAAAACCCTGAACCTAGGCTGAAGGGAACAGGAAGGAAATATGCATGAAGTAAAGGCCACTTGGATCAAAAACTAGTTGATCAAAAGATGACTGTGTGTATGATTGCATATGTGGCTACGTGATGAACATGTCAAAGGTGGCCATGTCAGAAGTCATGGACTGTGCAACTGCTCTATGGAAGAGGCATTCGGATGTGAAGCTAGTCGATGTAGCTATGAAGAAGAAATCTGGTAGGTTGCAACATACAATAGTGTCATCAACCCAAAAGAACTGATAGCAATATGTGAGGTATGATGTAGTAGAGCTATGATCTTTGTCAAATGATGCGGGGTTGAAGAAGATCGCATAGTCGGTGGCGGGGGGGAGAGGGAGGGGGAGAGGGGGGGGGGGGCATGCGCACAAGAGGGGGAGAGGGAGGGGGGGGGGGGGGCATGCATGCAAGAGGGGGAGAGGGAGGGAGGGGGGGCATGCGCACAAGAGGGGGAGAGGGAGGGGGGGGGGGCATGCATGCAAGAGGGGGAGAGGGAGGGGGGGGATGAGAAGGGGCCGGGGGGGGTGAGGGAGGGAGGGGGAAAGGGGGGGGCCATGCGCGCAAGAGGGGGAGAGGGAGGGGGGGGGATGAGAAGGGGCGGGGGGGGAGGGGGGGGGGGCATGCGCGCAAGAGGGGCAGAGGAAGGGGGCGGGGATGAGAAGGGGGGGGGGGGATGTACACAAGAGGGGGAGAGGGAGGGGGGGGGATGAGCAGGGGCGGGGGGGATGCGCGCAAGAGGGGGAGGGGGGGACGAGAAGGGGCGGGGGGACATGCGTGCAAGAGGGGGAGGGGGGGGAGGAGGGAGGAGGGGGGGCATGTGCGCAAGAGGGGAAGAGGGGGGGGATGAGAAGGGCTATGGGGGGGCATGCACGCAAGAGGGGGAGAGGGGGGGGGATGAGAAGGGGCAAGGGGGCATGCGCACAAGAGGGGGAGGGGGGGGCATGCATGCAAGAGGGGGAGAGGGGGGCGGAGGGAGGGGGGGGCATGCGTGCAAGAGGGGGGGGAGGGTGCACATCCATGCAATGAGGGGAGATGGGGGGCGGGGGTCACGCATGCACTCAACGAGGGGAGAGGGGGGGTTGCACAATTAGGGGAGAAGGTTGGGGAGGGGGGCACGCATGCACAAGGAGAGGAGAGCACGGGGGGCGCATGCGCGCAAGGAGGGGAGAGAAGGGGGGGTCGCACATGCGCGTTCTAAACTTGTTTGGTCTTGAGAATGAATCAATTGACATTACAGTTAATAAGAATGGAAACTTGTTGAGTATCATATCACTTAGACAATTCCATACACTCACCCAATTGCACCACGACATTTATATGGAGATAGAGGGTACGCTTTTAGAAGGATTTGCATTCATCCTCAACAACAAGAAGGTAAACTTGTGCCTTTCAATTAATTTAATATTTATACTTGATTACTTATTACTACTGAGTTGCTTAATCTAAACAGGTACTGCGAAGGAGACAAAATACAATTCGATGCAAAGACATCCCCACTAGTATTATTGAGATAAATCAAAATTCATAATTACAGGTCAACAAGACCAATGATTTTAATGAATGTATCTATTGCACTATTAAATTGAAAAAAGATGCTTATTCTCTAACACAATCTGCACATGCTCTATAGGCTACTCCTGAGGCAAAAGATGATATCTTGGTGTACTATTTGATGGAAGCTCATTACCCAGACTCTTGTCCTGAGTCTTTAGGATGCATTTCAAATCTTGGGGAGAGACTACCTTTCCTTGGATGAATTTTAAATATTGGGGGATAGATTACCACTCCTTGAATGCAAGCTGACAATCAAAAAGAATGGAATGACTCATCCATTGTACAATGATTTTTTATCTCCTACTAAGATTTGTACAATGTCAATTTTAATATATTGATCAATATTTTTGCACTCTTTGGTTATAGTCTCTGTATTGGACATGCTTTCTAAATATAAATCTCTATATTTTCTACTAAACTAGGTTTTCATATTAATGAGACAACTCTCTCTCTCTCTCTCTCTCTCTCTCTCTCTCTCTCTCTCTCTCTCTCTCTCTCTCTCTCTCTCTCTCTCTCTCTCTCTCTCTCTATCTATCTCTCTCTCTCTCTCTCGCTCTCTCTCTCTCTCTCTCTCTCTCTCTCAACATTGGTATTAATGAGACAAGAGGGTCCAATTTCCAAACTTGATACATACATGACTAACAATAGAATTTAGCATCTATTATGATCCAAAATCATCACAGGGACCAATGTTTTTACATGTGAACTATCTCAATAACATAGATATGAAGAAAGCACAATGTTTTTACATGTTTTTTAGAGAGAGAGAGAGAGAGATTTAAGTCTTACCTCCAAAAAGCAGGGATCAACTGCATCTAACAAATCGACGTTGGGGGGGCAATGATCCAATGCATCGAAGAATCTTTTCAAGGAACCGCTATTGACAAAGATCTTATAAGATAGAAAAAAAAAACCTCTACTAATTTTAAGAATCAAGATACTTCTTGTAGGCAATAGAGGTCACATACATGTTAATCTCTTATGAGTCCCTTGCAAGGAGTTGAAATGAAAGCATTGTTTTTGTGTTAGATCAAGTACTGCCAAACTCCAATGATCCTTACAATAGAGGATATGTACATACATAGATTAGACTTCATGGGATAAATAAAACCTTGAAGATACTATGTAGCATAAATGAGAAATCACTTACCTTGAGTGGTAGGGTAGGATCAACACTTGAAGTATCTAGAAATCACAAAAAGTGAACCATTTTGCACTCTGCTCAAATGGTTCTCGTGGATTTCTCAATTTTGAGGAGTTTGCAAGGTCCATAATATGCACAACTCATCGAGCAAACTCATGCAATTGTACCTTGAACATACTGCAAATTCATTGTTCTAGTTAGGAATGATATTTATAAAAAAAATGGTTAATTTAAATGCTCCAGAGGAAATCAAAAGTTACTAGAGAACTCCCAGGATTATTGTATTTGTGCACTCTGCAACTCTACGCTTTATAATCCTTTATAAACTCAATGGATTTCATTGATGTCTGAGATCTCAATCCTAATCTTTGGCCCTAGGGTTTTTAGCCTCCTTGAAATCTACAACTCTAGAGACACAATTTCATTGTTGAGGGAATTGGAGGAAGCACTCTTCTGTTCCTTCACTGATTCCTCATAAGCTGACTTTGTTCTTGTGTCTCTAGTGTGTGTCACCTCTTGTATCTTAACCTCATCAGTTACTGTTTTCCTAGCAAGTGGGATTAGCAAAATATCCCTCATCTTGATATCTGACCAGTTGATAGCTTTGAGGAGCTTGTCATATCTGTACCTCACTCATTTGAGGGTATCCATGTCCTTAACCATGACAGTGAACCTATGGGCATGAGCAACAACCAGCATCATGTCTTGAAAGAACTCTATAAAGAAATCTTTTACAACTGTTTGAAGAGTCCAAATAGCAATTCTTTCGCTATATAACCGAGGCTCCAGTTGTCACAAATCTCCTTTACTAATCTCTGGAAGGGTTCCCTAGGAATGCTAAATCCCATTGCCTTTTGAGCTTTCCTAATCTCCCTTAACACTAAAACCTTCTTCTTGAATCTCTTCTTCCTTGCAAGAAGGTGCATCGAATTTCCTTTCCTAGCATGACTTACTCTCAAATTGGTAGTCTGTGGTTCAACTTTATGTGTCCTTCTCCCTTTGTGTTTAGGTCTTGCTATTGTAGCCTCTGCTATCCGTGGAACCTGTTCCTTTTTTCTACCAATCTTCTTTATCCTTGCCCTTGCTAAAGAACTAAAATGGGTCTGCAAAATGAACAACACAAAAAATGAACACCTAGATGGTAGAGGCAGCTTGGAGAGTAGTGCTGGCCAGAGGTAGAGGAGGTTCAGATGGAAGAGGTGGCCTAGAGAGTATTGCTAGAGATAGAGGAAGTTCAAATGGTGTAGGTGGAAGAAGCATAGGTGGAGATGGTAGAGGTATAGGTGTAAGAGGTATAGGTGGAGATGGTAGAGGTACAGGCCTGGTATAAGTGGAGATGCTATGTAGAGGGAGTGGAGGTGGACATGTAGATGGATGGATGCGTCAATTTTACGAGCAAAAACCTATGAGCAGGTTTATACGAGCGTGTTTTTCAAGAGATTTTAAAAATAGTATTTCTTTAGGAAACATGGTTTTTACACTTTTATTTTCATTAGAACTAGATCCCTTTATCATAAAATTATGCAGACTAGTCACTCATTCATTTTTACATAACATAAATCTTCTTATTCATAGACATCCCTTTGTACCCTCGTTATTACCTTAAAAAAGTATTGAAAAATAATTTATTTAAGAAACGTCCCTCATAATCACTCTCAATAAAATAATATTATACATAAATAATTACTTATTAAACATATCATATGGCAATATCTTTCAAGTGTTTTTATAGTATTAATAACAAGATATTTATGGACATGTTTCTACATAAGTTTAAATTACTGTAAATAAGTATTAACTTGGGCTTATATATCACTCTCATAAAATACATGTAATATTTAATACTATATATGCAAGGTTTTCCAAAATATAACCCCATAAATGTGCTCAAATGGGGTTTTCCGATCAATTTGAGTGGCTGAATGACTATATTTGGACATTGGATGTGAAAGTTATGTCACTTTTAAAAGTGCTGTCCAAGGTAGTTTCGCCAGCGAAACTACCTTGAAAGACCTTGTTCAAAGGGGTTTCGCTGGCAAAACTACCTTGATGGCTTGCTTCAATGAGTTTTCTTTGGAGAAACCCTTTCATGAAGATAGGTTGAGAGAGGTTTTTCAATGTTTTCAATGTCACCTTCTATTAAGTAAAAAGTTGTAAGAAGGATCATAAGGGAATTTTCATAGAGAAGTCTACTCTACATGTGGGTTTCTTCAAAAGCCATCCCATTATGTTCTCACCATTCCCAAAGATTCACATAAATATTCGTGTATAAAATAGGCATTCCTATAATACTTTTCATATTTCTAAGTGAAACTATGTTTTCTTATGATCCATTTTTGTCATATTTTTGCATAGTTGGAAGCTTTTTTTTTCCTTCGCTCGGACGCTCGGAAGATTTCGCTCGGAAAATGCTCATCCCCTAGATGGATATGCTACATAGATGCAAGAGTGGAGGTGGAAATGGAGTGCAAGAGGGAGTGGAGGTGGAGACGGGAGACTTATGATGGGGCATGTGCCATAACGGCAACATGTGTGGTATTAATTGCATTGCTTATGTCCATAGGGGATGGCAAGTGGCCTGGATTCCTCGCCTTCAGATTTCTCTAGCTTATCTAAATCCTTGCACTATCCCCGACTTTATCTGACTCCTCGCCACCACTCAACCCTATCTATTATGTGTCACAACCTCCCTGCCCCTTGTTTCTACACCTCTACCCCCCCTACCTGTGCTCTACAGTCTCTGAAGAGAACAATACCCAGATCTAAAAAAGGTGTGCTCCCCCCCCCCACCTCTCTCTCTCTTTCTCTCTCTCTCTCTCTCTCTCTCTCTCTCTCTTTCTCTCTCTATTATGCAAGTAATCTTGAATGGCTTAATACAAGGTAAAAAAATATGCAAAATGCAAAACATGTAAAACAATGTGATTTGAAACTTTGGGCATAGTCCAACCTCTCAAATCGTATTCTTTTGCATGTTTACAATTCTACATATTTTTTACTTGGATGTCTCTCTCTCTCTCTCTCTCTCTCTCTCTCTCTCTCTCTTTGGCCCTATTTATGTGTCTCCTTACTGCTTTTGAGGGTGGCATTGATGCTTGCATGCAAACTTTGGGACAGTCCAATGCTAGAAATTTGTATACAGAGAAATGTGCAAAAGAATGCAATTTGCAAGCTTGGGTTGATCCCAACCATGCAAATCACACTCTTCTGCATATTTTCCTATTTGCAAGTTTTGGGGATCTAGGCAAAGGAAAAGAGGAGAGAGAGAGAGAGAGAGAGAGAGAGAGAGAGAGAGAGCTCATTTAAAGTATTTGGATGACCAAAGGCTCTATAAAAGTACCAGGAAAACCTAATAAAATATGCTAACAGCTTTTGTTCTTTCAAGGCGTAGTAGTCTTGCAAAAGCAGTGCAAAGTTATGGACTCTCTAGTGCCAAAAAACTTAATATAGAGAAATGTGCAAAAGAATGCGATATGCAAGGTTGGGATGAGCCCAACCATGCAAATCGCATTCTTTTGCACATTTTCCTCTTTGCAAGTTTTGGGAATCTAGGCAAAGGAAAAGAGGAGAGAGAGAGAGAGATGAGATGCACCTAAAGGGTACAGTGTGGTCTAGTTGGTATAGGGTGGTGCACATGCTAGAGGTTGTCTAGATGGTAGAGGGTACTACATGAGTAGAGATGGAAATATATGAGGCTGGACATGTACATAATGGTGGCGAGAAGGTTGATAGAGGTGGCATGTGTGGTCATAATTATTACATGTGTGTCAAATAATGATAGCACATGTGTCATTAATGAGAGCATATGGCTAGCCTCGTCTTCCCCTCACAAGCATACAGTTGGCCTCGAAGTCTCTTTGCGTCAACCTTGAGTATGTTTCCATCTCCATCGACCTCATTGATCATTTCTTGCATCTCAACCATGCCGCCCGCACCTCACCCTTAGCCACCTAGAGACCTATTTCTATCTCCTCACCCCCTACCTATTTTCACACCCTTGGCCCCTACCGGTTCTACCTATTTCACAACCATTGGCCCCTACCAGTTCTTCCACCTACTTGTACCAGTCTCTTTGCAATTCTGCCCCCTTCCTATACTAGTCTCTCAAGAGGACGATGAAAAGATTTAAAACTGGTAAGATGCCTCTCTCTCTCTCTCTCTCTCTCTCTCTCTCTCTCTCTCTCTTTATCTCTTCCTCTCTCTCTCTCTAACATGCAGTCTGAATGGCTTAATAAAAGTTCAAAAATATGTAGAATGCAAAATGTGCAAAAGAATGCGATTTGAGAGGTTGGTCATGTCCCAACCTCTCAAATCGTATTCTTTTACACGTTTACAATTCTACATATTTTTTACCATACATGCAAGCTTTGGGATGCTCCAATGCCAAAAATCTGAATATAGAGAAATGTGCAAAAGAATGCGATTTCCAAGGTTGGGTTGATCCCAACCATGCAAATCGCATTCTTTTGCACATTTTCCTCTTTGCAAGTTTTGGGGATCTAGGCAAAGGAAGAGAGAGAGAGAGAGAGAGAGAGGAACCTAATACAATTTATTGACAATACCCCTTTTGGTAGAGTAGGTGGCCCTAGAGTATGAGGTATTTGAGGGGCTTGTGGAGGTGGAGGTTTCCTACAAGATCAGGTAGTGTATGAGTTTTTAGAAGAGTGCAAGCCTACAAAAAAATGTGCAAAAGAATGCGATTTGCTTGGTTGGGTTGATCCCAATCTTGCAAATTCATTCTTTTGTACATTTTTCTCTTTACAAATTTTCTAAAGGAGAGAGAGAGAGAGAGAGAGAGAGAGAGAGAGAGAGACTTGTTAATACAGGGAGATCTTTGTTGGATAGTGCTGGTGGTGGTCTGCTAGCTGTTGGCCCTTCTAGTAGAGACGATGGCCCTAGAATGTCAGGTAGTGCAAGAGGGTGTGGAGGTGGAGGTTTCCTAGAAAAGCAGGTATTGCAGGAGTGGTGGAGTGTAGCAATGCAAGAGGGAGTAGAAGTTGAAGTAGCAGTGTATGTGGTTGGCCCTAGAAGATCAGGTAGTGCAGGAGCGTGTGGAGGTGGAGTGTAGCAGTGCTAGAGGGAGTAAGAGATGAAGTAGTAATATATGTAGTAGTTGAAGAGTGTGGTAGTTAAAGTAGCAGTGCTATATTTAGTAGTTGCTATATTTAGAAGTTTCTATAGTTAGGAGAGAGAGAGAGAGAGAGAGAGACGGGGCCTTAGTCACATTTTTCATATATGTTGATAGGTTCTATCTTTCTTTGCTTCCAGGTAGCCATGTGCACAGAGTTCTTGCAAACCCAAGTTTGTATGCTTACTTTTTGAGATCTATTTTGTCCTATGCTTCTATGCTTCCTGTCAGTTTTGAATTTTTCCAAAGTAAGGAGGCTATGAGAACCTTTTCCATATTTGTCTAGTCCTAGGTTTCTTTTTTTCTTGTAACAGTCTTGAATTTTTTTCTCAGGGACCTTTTGGCACAGATTTGTTGTTTAGCAAGCAAATTGAGGGAAGCTCAAGTGCCAAAAAATACATAGAGAAAAATTTGCAAAAGAATGCAATCTATGTTGTTGGGATCAGACCAAGCTTACAAAATGCATTCTTTTGTACATTTTGGTAAGACTAACCTTTTGGATACTAGGTAAAAGAGAAGAACCTTCTCCATGTCTGTTTATCCTAGGTTTCTATTTGTCTTATCAGATTTGAATTCTTTTCACGGACCTTTGTGTATAGAATTGCTGTAAACCTAGGTGTGCTTACAACCTGAGGGAAGCTCAAGTGCCAGAAGTTAGATAGAGAGAATGTGTTCTCCTCCGACATTAGGTCGTCGAGGTATGCCACATGAATAGTTCCAAAATTGGAGAAGCCTATCTCATACATGGCTTGCAAAGCTTCTAACACCCTATCATACAAGGTGACTATGCTGATTGGGTGGTAGTGCATAACATTATTATAGATTAAATAATTGTAAGGTTTGATGGCCTAGTCTTTCTTCCCTTGCACTTGTAGCTAGCCAAGACCTTCAGCTTAGGAATCTGGACTAAAGTACTGGGTCAAAAGGTCATCAAGCTTTGTTAGTTCCAAAATTGGTTCTTTAGGAAGAAAGATGACCTTTGTATTATATAGCAGCATGCCTAAAATTTAGTGCAATGGGATGCACAAGTGTGATATAGCATTGTCGTTTTCCAAGACAAAATCCCCATTAAAAAATGGCATCACCAAAATAGGGTGTGTAAAGTTAGTGTGCCTATGGAGAAGGGTTAAAATGGTAAGGGTGAAGTGGATTAGTTAAGTCTAAGTGCTCTTGAATGGAGATGGAAGTGATAGTGGTATAGTGGTAATTGAGGGGGGTTTCTACTATGCATGGTTGTAGAGAATGGGTAGCCAGATTTATGGATGCCTTGAGGAGCTTGTCATATGCTTCTTGCATCTACATGTCTAGTTGTGGTTCTAGTCATGTTGCCCATTGAGCTTGTTCCAGGTCTTATTGGACATGAAGGATTTGTTCCTGGAACCCATGCACCATGTAGTCTAGGTGTCAAATGCATTGGAGTTGGTCTTGGTGTTCACTTTCAGATGCATGATGATAATGCTTGAACTCAACAGTTCCTCTGTCATCTCCTTGATTTTTTCTTCAGCTTTGGCCTGCCATCTTTCTCCTTGGAGCTGGTGTTGGAGCCCTTGGTTTAAGGTTTTTTTTGTGGTGAGATCTTACTCAATATGTTGGACCCTTTCTTGAATCTTTTTATCATATTGTTGATATCATTCAATTGATTCAATTGCTTTGGTGCCAACTTCCTCCACGACTACATGCATTATTGTTGAGCCTCAACTACTACTTGGAAATTGTTGCATTGCAGATTTGCCACAATAATGTTTCTTCGGAGCTACATATTTTTTTCCTCCCAGTGCTATGTGTGTTGTGAGTGAATGGATGGTGGTGTGTGACCTAGGTTAGTATGACCGTGTGTTGGTGCATTTTTACAATGGGGCAAATGGGCATCCTTAGAATTGTTAATATTTAGATTGGACTAGAAAATGGCTAAGTGGGTGTTGTCTTCTTCTTTCGACATAAGGTCAGAGTATGCCACATGATTAGTTTCAAAATTGGAGAAGCCTATCTCATACATGGCTTGTAGACTTCTAACACCCTATTATACAAGGTGAGTATGCTAATTGGGTGGCAGTGCATGACATTATTATAGATTAAATAATTGTAAGGTTTGATGGTCTAGTCTTGCACCCTTGCACTTGTAGATAGCTAAGACCTTTGGCCTAGGAATCTAGACTAGAGTGCTAGGTCAAAAGGTCATCAACCTTTGTTAGTCCCAAAGTTGGTTCTTTAAGAGGAAAGATGACTCCTATATGATATAGCTCCATCCCCTAAAATTTAGTACAATGGGTTGTAGGGGGAGGTGTGATATATCATTGTCATTTTACAAGACCAAATCCCCATTAAAAAATGACATTGTCAAAATAGGGTGTGTAAAGTTAGTGTGCCTACAGAGAAGAGCTAAAATGCTCTTCAATAGAGATGGAAGTGATAGTGGTATAGTGGTAGTGGAGGACAGTTTCTACTATGCATTGTTGTAGAGCATGGGTAGCCAGATTTATTGATGCCTTGAGGCACTTGTCATACACTTCTTACATCTGCATGTCTAGTTGTGGTTCCACTCATGGTGCCTATTGAGCTTTTTCCAGGTCTTGTTATTCTTGGCACCCATGCACCTTGGAGTCTAGGTGACAAATGCATTGTGGAGTTGGTCTTGTTGTTCACTTTCAGATGCATGATCATAATTCTTGAACTCAAAAGTTCCTCTGTCATCTTCTTGATTTTTTCCTTGGCTTTGGCCTACCATCTTTCTCTTGTTGGAGCTGTTGTTGGAGTCCTTGGTTTAGGGGGGTTTTTGTGGTGATCTCTTACACAAGATGTTGGACCCTTTGCTGAATATTTTAAGTAAATTATTGATATCGTTCAACTGATTCGATTGCTTGGGTGCTAACTTCTCCATGTCTACATGTGTTGTTGTTGAGCCTCAACTACTATTGTGTTGTTGAGCCTCAACTACTACTTGGAGATTGTCACATTGTAGATTTGCCACAGTAATGTTTCTTTAGAGCTATGCATTTTATTCCTCCTAGTGCTGTGTGTGTTGTGAATGAATGGATGGTGGTGTGTGACCTAGGTAAGTATGATTGGGTGGAGGTGTGTTTCTACAATGGGACCAATGGGCATCCTTGGTATTGTTAGTATTTAAATTTGACTAAAAAATGGCTAAGTGGGTGTCCTATTGTTCTTCTAGTATTAGGTTGGGGTATGCCACATGAATAGTTTCAAAATTGGAGAATCTTGTCTCTCAAAGATGGCTTGCAGGGCTTCTAACACCTTTTTATACACGGTGATATGCCGATTGGGTGGTAGTGCATGACATTATTATAGATTAAGTAATTGTAAGTTTTTATGGCCTAGCCTTTGTGCCCTAAGACTTGTAGCTAGGCAAGACCTTTGGCCTAGGAAAAATAGACTGCCATTCTAGGTCCAAAGGTCATCAGGCTTTGTTAGTTTCAAAGTTGGTTCTTCAAGAGGAAAGATGACTCCTATATGATAATGCTTGAACTCAACAGTTCCTTTGTCATCTTCTTGATTTTTTCCTCGACTTTGTCTTGCCATCTTTTGCCTATTAGAGTTGTTGTTCAAGTCCTTGGTTTAGATGTTTTCTTGTGGAGAGCTCTTACTCAATATGTTGGACCCTTTGCTAAAGATTTTCATCATATTGTTGATATCATTCAACTGATTCAATTGTTTGGGTGCCAACTTCCTCCATGACTACACGTTTTATTGTTGAGCCTCAACATTGTCGCATTCTAGATTTGCCACAATAATGTTTCTTTGGAGCTGTGTATTTTGTTCCTCCTAGTGCTATATGTGTTGTGAGTGAATGGATGGTGGTGTGTGACCTAGGTAAGTATGACCGGGTGGAGGTTTGTTTTTACAATAGGGCCAATGCACAGGATTGTTAGTATTTAGATTGGATTGAAAAATGGCTAAGCGGGTGTCCTATTCTTCTTCTGACATTAGGTCGGAGTATGCCACATGAATAGTTTAAAAATTGGAGAAGATTGCCTCATTCTTGGCATGCATTGCTTCTAACACCCTATTATACAAGGTGAGTATGCCGATGGGGTGGTAGTGCATGACATTATTATGGATTAAATCATTGTAAGTTTTGCTAGCCTAGTCTTGCTTCCCTTGCACTTGTAGCTAGGAAAGACCTGATCTGGACTACAGTGCTAGGTCAAAAGCTCATCAAACTTTGTTAGCTCCAAAGTTGGTTCCTCGATAGGAAAGGTGACTCGTGTGATATAGCACCATCCCCTAGATTTTGGTACAATGGGGTGTGGGGGGAGGTGTGATATATCATCATTGTTTTCCAAGACAAAATCCCCATTAACAAATGACCACCAAAATAGGGTGTGTAAAGTTAGTGTGCCTATGGAGAAGGTTTAAAGTGCTAAGGGTGAAGTGGCTTAGTTAAGTCTACGGTGATCTTGAATGTAGATGGAATTGATAGTGCTATAGTGGTAGTGGAGGGGGGTGTCTACCATGCATGGTTATAGAGCATGGGTAGCCAAATTTATTGATTCCTTGAGGAGCTTGTCATATGCTTCTTGCATCTGCATGTTTAGTTGTTGTTCCAATCATGGTGCCTATTGAACTTGGTCCAAGTCTTGTTGGAGATGAAGGATTTGTTCCTAGCACCCATGCACCATGGAGTCCAGGTGTTAAATGTGTTGGAGTCGGGCTTGTTGCTCACTTTCAAATGCATGATCATAATGCTTGAACTCAATAGTTCCTCTATCATCTTCTTTTTTTTTAATGCTTGCCATCTTTCTCCCATTTGAGCTGTTGTTGGAGTCCTTGGTTTAGGGTTTTTTTTGTGGTGATCTCTTACTCAAGATGTTGGACCCTTTGCTAAATCTTTTTAGTAGATTTTTTATATTGTTTGACTGATTTGATTGCTTAGTTGCCAACTTCCTCCACGAGTACATGCATTGTTGTTGAGCCTCAACTACTAGATTATCGTGTTGCAGATCTGCCACAATAATGTTTCTTTGGAGTTGTGTATTTGGTTCCTCCCAATGTTGTGTTGTGAGTGAATGGATGGTGGTGCATGACATAGGTATGTATGACCGGGTAGAGGTGCATTTTTACAATGGGACCAATGGGCATCCTTAGGATTGTTAGCATTTCAATTGGATTGAGAAATTTCTAAGTGGGTGTCCTCTTCTTCTTCTAGCATTAGGTCGAGGTATGCCACATGAACTATTTCAAAATTGGAGAAGCCTATCTCATGCATGGTTTGCAGGGTCTCTAACACTCTATTGTACAAGGTGATTATGCCAATCGGGTGTTAATGCATGACATTATTATAGATTAAATAATTGTAAGCTTTGATGGCCTAGTCTTTCCACCCTTGCACTTGTAGCTAGCCAAGACCTTTGGCCTAAAAATCTGGACTATAGTGCAAGGTCCAAAGGTCATTAGTCTTTGTTGGTTTGAAAGTTGGTTCTTGTAGCTAGCCAAGACCTTTGTCCTAGGAATCTGGACTACAGTGCAATGTTCAAGGGTCATCATTCTTTGTTGTTTGAAAGTTGGTTCTTGAGGAGGAAAGATGACTCTTGTATGATATAGCACCATCCCCTAAAATATAGTACAATGGGTTATAGGGGGAGCTGTGATATATCATTGTTATTTTCAAGGACAAAGTCCCCATTAAAAAATGGCATTGCCAAAATAGGGTGTGTAAAGTTAGTGTGCATATGGAAAAGGGTTAATATGCTAAGGGTGAAGTGGATTAGCTAAGTTTAAGTGATCTTGAATGGAAATGGTAGTGATAGTAGTGATATAGTGGTAGTGGAGAGGGGTTTTTACTATGCATGGTTGTAGAGCATGGGTAGCCCGATTTATTGATGCCTCGAGGAGCTTGTCATATGCTTCTTGCATCTACATGTTTGGTTGGTTCTAGTCATGGTGCCTACTTAGCTTGTTCAAGGGCTTATTGGAGATGAAGGATTTGTTCCTAGTACCTGTGCACCATGAAGTCCAAGTGTCAAATGTGTTGGAGTTGGACTTGTTGTTCACTTTCAGATGCACGATGATAATGCTTGAACTCAACAGTTCCTCTGTCATCTTCTTGATTGTTTCCTCGTCTTTGGCTTGCCATGTTTCTCCTCTTAAAGTTGTTGTTGGAGTCCTTACTTTAGGGGTTTTTTTGTGGTGACCTATTACTCAAGATTTTGGACCCTTTGTTGAAGAGTTTCAATAGATTGTTAATATCATTCAACTAATTGGATTGCTTAGGTGCCAACTTCCTCCATGACTACACGTGTTATTGAGCCTCATCTACTACTTGGAGGGGGTTTCCATTTTTTGAGCAAAAACCCCTAGCGAGCGAGAAAAAGGTGGGACGGGTCATAATATATAGTCTCAAGTCATTTTTAGGCAACACCACACTCTAAAATTGTTCAAGGAATATGTAAGTACACATGAAATATTGATGAATAGAGATAGATATAAATATGCCTTTATATAATGTCCAAGTATTTACTTATTTAATGACTTTCAAAAATCCTTTTTTTCTTCTTTCACCATTGGATAGATCATAAAATATTGAGCAAATCTCCTCTTTATAGCTTCTGAGGTTGAGCTAAGAAAAAGTTCTCTCTTTTTTATAGACCCTCCAAGCGTATTTAGCCAAAGGAATATGGTTTGAAGAGCTTTCCCTAACCATATTCCATTCACGGAATGGGCGTACGAAAAGGGGTCATAACTTTTGCTCCGTAGCTCACACGGAGGAACTGTAAAAAGGAAAAATGTTCAAAATTTCATGATGTTTCCAATGGTGGTCTTAAAAATATAATTTCAAGAAGTATAAAAGAGATAAATTGGTAATTTCAAGATGTATATGAGAGTTACAACCTCTCCCTAATTCTTAATATGTTAGGGAGGGTTTAGTAAGGCCCACATTTCCTTAGAAGTATATAAGTTTGGAGAATTGTGAATATTTTCAAAATTCTTCCTTTGCCTTTCCATATTTGATAATATAATAGCGATGAATATATGATAGATTATAATGGCTTCAGGTATGAGGATTCTCAATGTCTCTTTCCTACTCATCGAAGGAATATGGTATATATTATTACATGAGAGCTTCTCAATACTTCAAATATGGGATTCCTAAAGCTAAGGGAATTCTCCTAAATCCCATGAATTACCATAAGCCTCAAAAGGAGTATGGTAGGGAGGGATTTTTAAGAGTTTTTAAAGTGTTCATTATTTGTTCATATATAGATGATGTTCTCTAAAATGAGGGTTAGAGTGATAAATAAGTAAGTATATGGTCCCATAAATGAGAAATCAAGAGAGAATTGTATATTCCTTTGAGAAATATACTAGCATGGTTGGTGTCAAAAATGATTGCTCTGACTTTTTTGCTCATGGGTTTTTGCTCGAAATTTGTGCACATCCCTACTTGGAGATTATTGCATTACAGATTTGCCACAATAATGTTTGTTTATAGCTATGTATATTGCTCCTCCTAGTGATGTGAGTGTTGTAAGTGAATGGATGAGGAATGGATGGTGGTGTGTGACCTAGGTAGGTATGACCGGGTGGAGGTGCATTTTTACAATGGGGCTCATGGGCATCCTTGGGATTGTTAGTATTTAGATTGGATTGAAAAATGGCTAAGTGGGTGTCTTGTTCTTCTTCTGACATTAGGTCAAGGTATGCCACATGAATGGTTTCAAAATTGGAGAAGCATGTCTCATACATGGCTTGCAGGGCTTCTAATACCCTATTATACAAGGTGAGTATGCCGATTGGGTGGTAGTGCATGACATGATTATAGATTAAATAATTGTAAGTTTTGATGGCTTTGATTTGCCGCCCTTGTAGTTGTAGCAAGCCAATATCTTTGGCCTAAGAATCTGGACTACATTGCTAGGTCAAAAGGTTGTCAGGATTTGTTAGTTCCAAAGTTGGTTCTTCAAGAGGAAAGATGACTCCTGTATGATATAACACCATTCCCTAAAATTTACTACAATCATGTATAGGGGGAGGTGTGATATATCATTGTCGTTTTCCAAGATAAAATACCCATTAAAATTTGGCATCACCAAAATAGGGTGTGTAAAGCTAGTGTGCTGGAGAAGGGTTAAAATTCTAAAAGACCATATTAGATAATCCGAGAAAATCCCAATTCCTAGAATGGCAGTTTTGGGAGAAATTATAGCCTTTCTCCATGAAATAACAAAAGAAATAGGTAGAATAGACTACATTCTCATTCACAAAAGTATGAAATATGAACTACATTCTCAAACAATAAATGGAATATCAGTGTATAAACTACATTATCATCAACAAAAGAATAAATTTCCAAACGCATTTGAGTGAGAATCATCTTGTGAGCTGTAGTGGCATTTAGAAACACCTTAATAATAGCTCTTTTGAATTTTTGTTAATGTTGAGACTCAATTTGTTGTGAGCATTCTCGTTTGAGAACCTCCAAAGCTGTACAGAATCTCCCATACTTGCCATATGATTCATGTTGCGATTCTTTATGGTGTTCATATGGTTCTCATAAAACCATCTATTAAATATCAATAGTGCAATTGATAAGTCAATCACACTACATTGAATCCTAAACTTGACTAATGGAGGTCAAACATTGCAAATGTATAGGAGGGGGGATGCAAGATTTGTAATTGGCATAAAATCATGTGGTAGAGACAAACATTCCTTATGTACTCTACAACCCTTAAGACTAAATTGAATAAGCTTCATTGTCAAAGACAACTTGATGCACGATTGGAAACTATAAAATCAATCATCATTCTTAAACTTTATAGTACTCTTGGGAAGAATGGAACCATTACCATTCCTCCATAATCCTATGGAGAAAATGGCACTAGAGCCATTGAAGCTCTACCATGAGCCTTGATATTGTTCATAGACTATCCAATCAAACAATATACGCAACAATCAAGCATGAAAGTACACAATGAAGCACAATGTCCTTAATCAAAACTCATAGTTTGCAAATAGCTCCTCTCATGTACATCTTGGATTGAGTGAGACTCATATATTTGAACTTTATGGTGTTTATGAACACCTTACTAGCTTTTATATTATTGAGACTTGCATTTCAAGAGCTTTGGATTGAGTGAGATTGATATCATAAACCTTAGTGGTGTTTACAAACACCTTAATATTTTTTAGACTTGCATTTCTAGATCTCTAAAGCCAAGGAGAATCTCCCATACCTGCCATGATGTCATAATGATTGTTGGTGTTCATAAACACCATTTACAAAACTCAAAGGTATAATTGATAACCATATTTGCAATCACATTGTATTAACTCTTAAACTTGACCAAGCAAGGAGAAACATGAGAAATCTATAGGAGGAGGAGGAATGCAAGATATGTAGTTGATGAGTGGCAATGACAAACATTTATCGTACATTTTCAATATTTAGACTAACTAGCTTCATTGTAAAAGGACAACTTTACATGTCATGTGGATTTCTCATTAGGAAGCAAAATTTGTGTACATGTTGTGAATCTGTCTATGCTACGAATCTATCAGTGTTGTCTGCATCTGTCACAGCTATCTGTATCCATCGGTGTTATTTTAGAAAAGTTTTTCCCATCTACCACTGAGCCAGGTTTGTTTCAATCTCTCCCTCTCTTTGTCGTTTCTCTCATAAATCTCCCCCCCTCTCTCTTGTTTCTCTCCCTCTAATTCAATCTCTCGTGGTCACTCTCTCTCCCTCTCTCTCTCTCGTTTCTCTCCATCTCTCTCTCATTTCTCTCTTCAATCTCTCCCTCCCATTTCTCTCGCTCTCTGTCATTCAATCTCTTCCTCTCAATCTCATTTCTCTTGCTCTCACTCCCTCTCCCTCCCTAATTGAAGCACTCTCTCCATCCCCCCTCATTAACATGCTCTCTCTCTCTCTCTCTCTCTCTCTCTCTCTCTCTCTCTCTCTCTCTCTCTCTCTCTCTCTCTCTCCTCTCTCTCTCTCCCCCTCCCAATTTAAATTCAAATTGAAGTTCACATTTTAAACTGAAATCATGTGAAAGGCAACTGAAAATCCCGCTTAGTGGATTCAAATTTTAAATTTAAAAAGAATCGAAGTATAAATTTTGAAATTCCCACCTAGGTTTAGTTTCCCCCCTAAACTTATGAGACGTCTTTCTTGTTCAAAAAGATTTGACCTTATGGTGGCCAAAACATTTTGACCATATGGCTTTGCATCAAGAGTTTTGGCCTTGTGGCCAAAACCTGTCCACAACTTTTTGGCCAAAAACTCTATGTCTGGTCAAAAGTTTTGGACAAACATCCTTTTGGCCTTGCGGCCTCAGAGTTTTTGACCAACAGGTTGTGAAAATGTTTTGGCCAGAAGGCCAAAACTCTTGATGCAAACATGCAAGGATAGCATTTTTGGTCAAAAGGTTGTGGAAATTTTTTAACCTTACGGCCAAAACTTTTGCTGTCAAGGTACATGCATAGAGCGCTCTCTCTCTCTCTCTCTCTCTCTCTCTCTCTCTCTCTCTCTCGCTCTCTCTCTCGTTCTCTCTCTCTATGAAAACTATGAAATCAACCATCATTCTAGAGAAACTCTACATTTCTATTCCCCTTAGGAAGAATGGCACTAGTGTCACTCTTCCATAATCCATTGGGAGAAGGGTACTAGAGCCATTGAAGCTCTATCAAGAGACATTCTTCCCAAGGGGTTATGGAAAATGTAACATTGCCTTGAACATGTTTAGATATTATTCACACACAACAATTAGGTATCAAATTACACAGTTGGTAAGAAAGTAATAATTCCCATTAGTAATGAATGCATAAAGAAATACAATGTCTTCAATCATAACATAGCCTACAAATAGCTCCTCTCCTACATGTATATCATCTATCAATTCAACACAAATATGACCATATTCTACAATATCTATTTCCATCTTGGAGTCAGACCAAGGTGGAATATCCAAGGAAAATACATAACAAGCGTTTGCATTGGTATTTCTATTACTGTTGATAAACCCTACCACATTGCTATATCAAACATCACCAACAATGTACACCATATCCTTCATAGGGACAGTAGGGTCCTCTTGGATGGAGTACTTCTTTAGCCCTGGATGATGAACTCTACATAATTCTTTCCAATCTCTGTATGAGTACTTGTCACGTCAATAATGGAGAATAGTACTCCCTCTCTTTAGGGGATTATGCACATATAAGCCTAGGCTAGCACCTGCAATGGTTGACTCATGCACCTCGAAAGCCACACTTTTGATCCGAAACACTTTGTTGATAGGGATAGGAAAATTTGGTGTTCTAAGGTCACATTTTGCTATGTATCTACTCAAGCATGATTTGAACATATATCTCTCTACATCACAAAAGAAAAGTCCAATTAACTCCAAAAATAGTTATACTCACTTGAGATAAAAACAAAGAACAATTTGACATCTGTACCTTCATGGAAAATACGCATTTTGTAGTCGGGTTATGTAGGCCTTAGCAATGTGTTTCTTGATATAGCAACCTTTGTACCCTAGGTCTATAGCCAATTGAGAAGCTTGCATGGCATTCATTCTAGAGAGATGTGAAGCATCCCTTAATAGTACTATTTGTGATGCATTAAGTTTAGGCACCTAGCCATCATCGGCATGGATTGGCCTAAGGGATGCACCCTTCACTTTTGTATAATCATGTATAGTCTTCTCTCTTAGTTGGTCTGTAGGAGGAAGCTTTCCTATTTTGTATTCCATTCTTGACCATTCATGATTTCTCTCTCTCCATTCATCAATAACTTTTTAAATGAGGTTGAAATCTTTATGCCCCTCCACCATAGGCAATAGTCCATACCGATTTGTCTCAATCATGTTATGCACATCATTAGCTTCATTGAGTTGTATACAATAAATAAGGCATCAACTCTCCTAGTAGAATGTTATCCTCCTTGTCTTTCACATCAAACATAGAAGGAAATATGCAATTTGATGGAGGAGTGACACAAGCCTTGTATGGAGAGTCATAAAAAAGAATTGTCCTTCTAGCATCACATCCAAATGCCTTTGACGTTTTTGCTAAGGGTTTGAACATTGCTTCAACACCAACCTTGTCGGGCCTATTTATCCTTAACTTGCTATAAGTGTAGCATCCTTGCTGAGACCATATCACAAAGAAAGGGAGACTCTCCCTTGCATATTTTTGTAGCTTTCCTACCATCTCAAGGACATTATGCTCCATTACAGTTGACTAGATGCCTGCATTAAACCTTTGTAGCAAGATTTTTAGGAACTCAATGCATCTAGGACGAATAACCATATAACTATTGTGGCCACACATAATAGAAGGGTGTATTGATGACTTGAATAAGCAATGACTCAATATCAAGCCATTTAAGTCTAATATCATAGTCATCTTTAGCATATCCAAAGAAATTGGATGTGGATATAGATCCAGATTGGCCTCGAAGTTGCTAGCTTTTGACTCTTCCAAACTGCCAGGTGCTACATTTTTATACATGTTCGCAACAACAATAAGATTATTTAGACTTGTTCCCAACGTTGAGTCATTATGTTCATCCATGTTCTCTTCTAGAAGTATAGGATTAGTGAGGTTCCTTGCAATTGTCCCCACTTTTGGTGCTATGTTTTGTTGTACACCTCTTGTATCCATCTCATCATTGATTGTCCCCATTTTGGGTGGTATGTTCTCCTCTACATTTGTTGTCTCCATCTCCTTCCATGCATCATTGATCCCTGTGGAAGTTGAGGATAATAGAAATAGTTCCATTCTTTAGAATGTGTTCAACATAGTAAGCACCAATGCATATGAAACCAAGAAAGGATCATAAAGTACAACCATTTTCTATCACCTCTAGAGAGAATGACATTGATGCCATTTTCCTCTTGGGGAATGGCACTAGTTTCATTCTCCCTATAAGGTTATGGAGAATGCCAATAATGCCTTCTCTATATCCTCATTTGGGAGGAGAGAATGGCACTAGTGCCACTTGTTGAAGATACACATCTCAACATCATGTAATATCATATGTGCATAGCACTAACACATAAAGAGTGCTAAAAGGCACTAGGGTTGTGAACCCTAACCCTATCCCTAAAAGGGATGTATATATTCATTCTTTACAAATAATATAGTGTACAGCTAGTCATTTGTGGTGTTCACCTTCTATCTGTGCCCTCTCTTCTCATCTCCACTCTTCTCCCCTATTTTTCGCATATTCATTCATGGTATTAGAGCATCCTTGTCTTCCGCTGAGACATTGTGATCCTTGAGAGAGATTGAGAGTTCTTGAGCATTCATTCTTCCACTTTCATGAGTGTTAGAAGTTTCGTCCATTTTAGAAATGTTCGTTCATTCTTCTTGAGTGATTGCGAGATTATTTCATTTCATTCTTCCATGAGAGAGTGATTTAGAGTGTTGATTCCGTTCATAGTTGAGAGATAGAGAGTGAGAGATAGTTCAGTTTTGAGGGAGAGTTCTGCCAAAGCTATTATTCCTTGAAAGGGGGGGAAAAAAAAGGGGAGAGTGAGAAAGAGATAAGGAGAAACTGAGAGAACATCTTCCTTCCCTTCCAAAGGTCATTGAGAGGGTTAGAGAAACTGAGAGAACATCTAGTGAGCGAGCAACGACTGCCACGAGCCATCTTCTAAGCAGACAACCACTTGACCATTCCTATCGTACAACCAGTGTGCAACTTGTGCAGTAGTCAGCTCCTCCAACGAGCTCCGACAGCGGTTCCCTCGTCCAGCCAGCATGAGGCCTCCATAGTCGGATGCAACCAGCGACCTCATGCCTCTACACCACTAAGAGTCCTCGCCATTCCCAACGCTAACAAGCATGCTTCACATATGAGCCAAGAAAAGCAGTGTCCTGCTCCTCATAGCCTCCCATGATGCCAACTCGCTCGCCAAAGCCACTGACACTGCTCGACTCCTCCGTCTCAACGTCTGACTACCTCCAAGCGCCCAGCCACTTGGCCGCCTCCCATGACCTCCTTTACCAGGCGTTAGCTCCTTGGCCTTGTGCTACATCCTCGACTTCAACCTTAGTGCCACCCAACCATCTACGCAGCCGATGCCTCCTTGCTATCAACCTCCTCTAACTAGAACTTCTACAATGACAACGCTAACAATAGCCAAGCGCTCCTCTGCCTATGCCTCGCCAGACCAACCCAGCGCCTTTGGGCCAAGTTGTAATCGCCACAGTCGAGTGGAGCCTCAGCCTTAGCAGCACCGATGAATGCCATAGCTCATGCTAGCCAATGGACTTCTTCACCACCGACTCCATTGCATAGCGATCCAAAACGACGAGCCACTCCCGACGATCACTCTCAACCCATTGCCATCCTTCTACATCATCGTTCTGTTTTCACAGTACCCGTTCATCAAATTTTTTTGCTCAATCTAAGCCCATGCACAATACATGGACCTGACAAGCATTAACTCAAGTCAGTTAACCATACCTAGTTAACTTGACTAGGGTTAACCTAACCTGGCCACCCATCTTGGGTTGAGTCAAGGTCCAATCAAGTTAACCTAACTTGACCCAACTAGGTTGAGTCAATTGACCTCAGTTAACCTAACCACAGGTTAAGGTCCAATTATTCTAACTTAACCAGATCACTTCCAGTTAGACACAGTTACCTCCTGCCAGGCACATTTTGCACTCTGCATGTGAACACAATTGCACAGTGCCACATCATCACAGTGCATTTTTTACTTTTTGCCCCTCCACCTAGATAAGATTTGGAACCCCATATGTGGAAAATGTTAACTCCTACATGGGTTAACATGTCATGGGGACTTTGAGGTGTCGTCGAAGAAGAGCTCGTCTTCTCCTAACCTTTGTTTGAGGGCTTACACTTCACAATGTTGTCCATGGATGTCACTTCTGGAGCTCCCAAATTGCATCTCAGTAGTTGCTCCACAAGAAAAGAACACAAGAAGGAGAAGGAGGAGAGGGGAGAGTGTGAGCATGGTGAATGGGAGCTAGGCATGGAAGCAACAAGGAGGGAATCAAACATAAGACACTAGAGCTTGGAAGCAAGAGAGCTTGTATTCTCTGCAATGCATAATAAGATCCAAATCCAAATAGTTGTCTTTTATGCATGACCATTGTCCAAACCCTAATTCTCCACTAGCCTCTATTCTCACTCTTTTAGGCCAATATGGGCCAATGGCTTCATTCTTTGCTTGTCCTAATCGAGGGAATAAGTTACATGGCTCATCTAATCAATGACATTACCTGGAACTCATGAGATATTACAAGTGTTTCCAAAATTATAAGCCAAAGGGCATACTATTAACCAAATCGGTTAACAATGACACATTGGCAATAAGGACGATAGTGTGCTGGGGAGTTTTGTCCAATTGGTCAGTAGTTCTTTAATAGCAATCATTACATGAAGCCTCTAGGTAATCAAATAATCACAGGGGTAGCAAGAGGAAGGGTGTAGGTGGTCAAAATGGAAAGTGAAATCAACCTTCTAGTGGTTCAGCTCATATTTTGTTAAGAAGTATTCCTTTCAAGTCTTATGCATAATACTTCCACAAGTATGAATTGAATTCATTGGAGATGTACTCCCCTCCTCCATCTAACCTGAGTGTCTTGACGTGCATTCCAATCCACTTCTCAACCATGTTTTTAAATACTTTGAACTTATCACAACTAAGTCTTTTCCTCAAGGAAGTATATCCACGTCTTCTTCTAATTGTCAACAATAAATGACAGGTAAATGTGAAGAAGCATGAGAACCTTGAAGCTATGGCTACATGGTGCTAATCCTAATCTAGGGTGGATGAACCTTAAATGCACACATGATGATGAAGAGCTAGATTGATTGCATAGACTCAACTTCAATTAGGTTACAAGATTCAGAATTGTACTCATATCTCACTCATATAGAGACTTGTACTCGTATAGAGACTTGAGAGCTTGCATGATTAATTCCCTGAAAGTGACCCCTTTTTATAGGGCGAAGAACATATTGGCATTGCTTACTCATTACGTGGGATAAAGCCTCCGTGACATGTGGTAGCATGCTCTTGTATGACAATTCTACTTACTCCATGGCACCACATTTCTCAATGCTCGCCCTTGTTGCCGTATTCTTAGGCTACTAGAAGGTGGTTGGATGTGAGGATTACAACAAATCATCACCCCCCCTTAGTGCCGACATAGCTGCTTAGGTGATAAGGTGTGATTAGAGATAACAAATCTAGGTCTTCTCATTTGGTGACCTCTTTACAAATTCATTGGCTAAGGTAGTGAAGTCTGTCGGTGTAGCTCTTAGAAGAGTTTTTCATTGATGATCACTTATTTGCTCAATGAAGACTGCACATTGTTGTCTTCTTGGTTATTCTCCTTCTTTATGTCCCCACTTCTTACAATGGTTACACTTTGGCTTGTCTTTCAACTTGCATTAACTTTGGAACTATCCCATCCTTCCACAATGTTACCACTTCTTTGTTGTTCGGTTGAAGATTATTACTTGTTCATAGTTGTTGGTACTTATTATTGTAGTTGCCTTGACTTCCCTTTCTTCTTCAACCGAACAATTATTGTAGTTGCCTTGACTTCCTCCGGATGTGTATTATCACTACTCGAAGAAGATTACTTGTTCATAGTTGTTAGTTCTTGTTGTTGTAGTTGCCTTGACTTTCTTTCTTCTTCGAGTAGTGATAACACACATCCTTTGGATGTAGATTGAGGTAGATTCTTCAAGATTGTTGTTAACGCATTGCATTCTTCGGGCATACTCTTGAGGAGAATTGCAGGTGCATCCTTCCCTCCAACTTTTGCATCTATATCGTCCAATTGGGTCATGATGCTTTTTATGTTGTTTATAAATTGTGCCAAGGATTCACTAAAGTTCATTTGAATCACATAGAACTCAATTTTAAGGTGAATTTCTTGATTTTTTGCTTTAGCTTTAAACATTGTGCTCAATTGATCCCATGCATCTTTTTAGTGTTTCTTGGAGGATCAAGCTCATGCCGAAGTGTAGTCCTATGAGAGATAGTGCTTCTTCGTTTCTCTCTCTTCCCAATCTTCATCATGTACAGTAGGTACATCCTTTTTAATGATTTTCCATGTACTTTGATGCATTAGAAGGTACTTCATTTGTATAGCCTAGTGTGGAAACCTTCCCCATTGAAATTATCAACAAATGAGGTACTTGATACCACTTGCAAAGGTCTTACCAATTAGCTTTGTTTAGCTTCAATGGTGATGTTTAATTGTATACAACGGTGTGGATTTACAAGATGGCGTGATAATCTCCATGAATTCTGGTGCAAGAAGGCTTGGCTTATGACCAAGGTTTTGAAGAAAAAACAACAAAGTGATTTTAGAGGGTGCTTTTGGATGGCACCCACATTTTTAGAGACTATGGTTTTAACCTTAGGGTCAAAAAGCATTCAAAAAACAATGTTGTGGTGGCATGAAGGTCTTGAAACTTCAAGAAAATGAGATGTAAGATGATGAAAACCACAAATAGCTTCACATCGTTTGTCTCTAGTTGTTTGTTTCTCCTTCACATAGTTTGCTATGTACTTCTTCTCTCATAGGTCCACCATGCCCTTCTTACTATAGAAATTTGTGTAGGAAATCAAAGTGATCTCTTCCCAGATTCAATCATAATCATGCTGAATCGAATAAGAGAAAGAACACGGCTGAGATTAAACCCTAAATGAGTGACACATGTACTTGAAGGAAAGAGTACATTGCAATCAATGCAAGAGAAAGTGAGGTTCTGTTATAAATAACAGAATTGTGTCGCGACCCCAACTCTACGAAATGCCATCCAGATCTGGTGGTGGCTCCCATGTCATCTGAGGGTCTAATGTACAAGTTGTCTGGACCTATCCTCGGGCATTTGGGTGCGGGAGCAACACCCTACTTGTTTAACGTGTGTGGAGTTAGAGGTGGTGGCCTGCGCAATCTAGGTGGCTCAACGAACGTTTTAGAAAATGGTGGATCCGTTTACGTGCCCGGGTTGAGCCTTATTGGGCTCCCTGCATTTTTAAAAGGCTTATGTGTGGCTTGAATCTCCAGTCATAGAACCGAGTGTAGGCTTCGGCAACCAGATGTGAGCGTCTGGACTGCGTGGGAACAGGCCATGAGACCCTCTAATCCTCCTCGTCGAGTGAGTGGAGTTGGATGGGATCCTCAAAATTGACTATCTGCTCTCTGTCCTGGCATTGAAGTCCCTACAAGGACTACAAGGACTTCGCCCAATCATCTATATTGCATGATCTCCTCTGACATAGATACCTTTGCCCCATCATATGTCTCTGTCGCCCCTATCCCATCCATTGTCTCAGAGTGTCTCGCATATCTTGAGGCGTCGAGCGCAAAGTAGCATATCGCTGTGTAGATGGCTCTAGGATCTGTAGCTTCAAATCTAAGGGAGGTTTCACACCCGTTCGCTGGACGGGGTGAACCAGACTAGTGATGGGCGCTCGTTTGCTTCGTCACTGGCCATGGAAAAGTAGCTGGCATTTCATACACATCCGGACATGCCTCCTGACATTTGACGGTTGAGAACAAGCCTTCAGCAGACTGTGGCGCTCTCTCCGTTCCCTTTTGGCAGTTGAGCTTCCTCCTTCACTATAGTATGCCGCTCTCCCCATTTCCTGCTCTCCCCATTTCCTTTTGCGACCTCAATCTTGCATGCCTCCCAAGTTCCCAACAAGTCTGTACCGCAGTGCAGCTCAACGAATCTTGTGGCCACTGGGTACCAAATCTCCAACGTTCAAATCGCCTCGTTCAAATCGCCTGTAAAGACATTGAGCGGCTGCTTCCAAGTCTATGTTGTTCCTCCATCATACTACTATACAACTTTATCTTGAATCATCGGGTGGCTCTGATACTGCTTCCCTGAGAGGTGGGCACTCTGGCTGGAGCTGGTGATTCAAGTTCCAGAGCTGCGGCTCCTGCAATCCGCCCTCTTCCCTGTGTACAGCAAAATGTACAGGAAGTCATGCATTATTGTGAATAATACAGGCATTCCTTGTTCCTGCTAGAGGCATTTTGTCAACGCTATCCATGACTTCGCTGTAGGGCTTACTTCTGCAGGATTGCTTTTGATCATTTCTTGAAAGATTCGGTTTAATAATGGTAGGCGATCAGAACAGTTTTGTAGACCTAGATAATTGCGGTAGTATTGTTATTTAAAGCAGTCTCCCAAGTGATGGAGGCTACAGTGGTACTCTTATTGGATTTTTAACTGTGGTTTTTTATGTTTCTACCATCATTTTACTTCGTTTGTGTGTGCAAATTTTCTGTGGATGAACACAATTGTTGATCTGGGACTGGTTTGATAGTACTATTAGTGTTGGAGTGGAGTGTTTCCTACTGTCATAAACACCATGGCTACTGAAGACAATTGGCTAAAAACTATAAGTCATCAAATTTTGTCCATTATGGCTCGACATGAAATGCATTCAAAACTGTCTATATTATTGGACACTTGGGAACACATAGGCTCTGTTGCCTTTCCCAAAAATGAGAACGCTTTAGACACAATTGAAGAACAATTTACACATGCATCCATTTTGATCTTCAAGCTCCGACAACATCATGACTTTCATTGTCCTCATCATCATCCACTTCTTCATCTCCCTCAGCAAACATGCCATTCACATTTCGTCTGAGAAACTCTCGGTACATAGACCGTGTGAGATTATTGCATCGCTCAGCACCTGAGCCAATAGGGTGGCATGAAGAACTGCAACCACCATCGATAGCACCATCCCAACCACTTTGACCCCTTTCCAATATGTCATTTGGATCTTCGGTCATAACAGCCTGAACTTCATTAAGAGTGCATGATGCCTGCATTTGTGTCTCGAACTCATTACAGCCAGCATGTAAGTCTTGTTCGGCTTCACGCACCCAATCAGACAAAAAAGAGTCCTCGTGCACAATGCACATGTTATGTAGAACCAAGCATGTGGCTACCATGTCTGGGACATTCTTCAAGTCAATGTCACAACTTTTTAGTAATATTCGGAACCTGGCTTTTAGCATTCCAAAAGCTCTCTCCATTGGCATGCGTGAACTAGATTGGATGAAATTCCAATGACTCTTGCACCAACTTAGACCATCCTTCCCACCTTTGAACGGAGGCAACATATAGGGCCTTGCCGGATATGCACAGTCACCCAACAAGCAATACTTTCCAAGCCCATTGGATTGGTATCTACGACCAAGGCTGCTACGAGTAAACAAGACTGAATCATGAATTGCACCAGCCCAACCAACATCATAGTCCCAGACACGACAATCTGCCATCACGGTCATCTGCAAGAGTATTGAATGGAATCCCTTGCGGTTATAGTAATCCGCATGATATATCTGAGGAGCTATGATTGGGATATGTGATCCATCCACTGCACCAACCACATATGGAATCCCTCGAAGAGCCTCGAATGCCTGTGCTATCTTAGCCATTCCTCTCTCGCTAGGCCACTTGATATACAAGTCATGAAGTCCGGACTGTTTTATTGCACTGTAGAAGAGGTTCACAATCATGCATGCTGTGCTTGTTGCGCAACCGTATAAGTCACCTATGATCTCTAGACTTGCACCTGTAGCCAATCTATGCAATGCTATGCATACACGCTTCTCGAGGGAGATAGCACTACGCATGCAAGTGCTTTGTCGACCCATAACAGGAGCTACTTTAGAGCATATGAAAAGAAATGTTTCCTTGTTTACACGCATGCGCCTTTTGAACATTGCATTTGAATAAGAACCAAATAAGCACCTCTCCATAAAATTTTGTGGCCATGCATATGCCCAACAAGCTCGATTCAAATGCCGCTGTCGACGACTTAGTAACCTTCGCGATTGCATTGTTTTAACACTATTATGTTGCTGTAGCAACCACACCATTATCAAGTCCTCCAATTCGTGGTTGTCGGTGGCTGGTAGAGGTTCCATCAATTGAGCTATGAGCAGCACGCAAAGACAAGCACATAATATGGCCTCCTCTTTCGTCATGTCCATGCTTGCTGTAAGTGGCATGAAAATATTATTAGTTCTGTCCGAAAATTCTTGCTTTAGGGGGGAAAAAATTAACAATGTAGACAGATAAGCAATTAGAGATTTGCATCAATACCACATAGATGTACAACCAAACTTATGAGTAATCTTGAGGTACATTAGCACCTTTGTGTGCTACAAGCATCACGAAATATGTGATAGCTCTTGTGTGCTGCAATCAGCCTCTCCTCTACATACACTAGTGGCTGTTATGCTCCATGTACTGCTGTACTCCAGCCCTCTGCTTAGTCTACCCAAATGGCAGCCTGAAGACTAGACATGTGGCAGCCCAAATGGCAGCCTGAAGACTTCCCATGTGCATGCCGAAATGGCAGCCGGAAGACTTCCCATGTGGTAGCCCAAATGGCAGCCTGATGTGGCAGCATGAAGACTTATTACATGCCCAACTGGCAACCTGAAGACTTCCCATGTGGCAGCCTTGTACTCTGGATGTTTCACTACATTGCTTCACTACATTTCTACTAACATTAAGCCCCTTTGCACTCCTCATTCGGGTGCTTACAGGTGGGGCATTGACCCTATCTTTTGAGGTTCTTACTGCAAGAAAGTAAATGTTTACAATGACAACAATTCAAATTAGAGGAAAGCAAATTCATATTGCATGAAATATAAGCTTACAGTGACAACACACGAGCAACGAGAGAAATAGCTTTCAAACTGTAGGAAACCATACTCTTGTTAAACGAAAATAGAAGATCACATTGAGAACACATCTGGAACAATAGAACTGTATCCTGACACATAGATGGAACTAGATGTCCAAATGACAGCTGAAATATATAAAATGCAGTCCCAAACTTGAACATAGCTTCATTTGTCCAAATGAGAGAAATAGATGGAACTAGATGTCCAAAAAGCAACATAACTAAATAAAATGCAGTCCCAAACTTGAACATAGCTTCATTTGTTGGACATATGATCTATAAATCGAACCAAAGCAGCCCCTAGAGTCTCCATGATATCAAGCCTTTGGGCCTCAGCAGCTTCCCTACGTGCATCTGCTTCATCCCTTTTCAGACAAGATTGATGTACTTGTGACAAAATACCACGTCCACTCTCGTTGACCTGTGCAATAAATTCTTCCATCTGAGAATCTTTCTTTCCACCACGACTCAATGAGGTAGACATTGGTTTGTTGGAAACAGATGCACACATAGGGCTGGTTTCTTTGGGACTCTCATGAATGGCTTCTGATTCGTCTAGTACCACTGTCTCCCCAGTAGCCGAGGCATGGCTGTATACGCGAACATGTGCACGATCGTGCATATACTCATCCACTATGTCATACCACTTACATGTTCGCTTCACATCATTTCCTGATATGGAATTGTGTAGCTTATCTGCTTTGTACTGATCATATACTCGACCCCATTTCTTGCGGCAAGCTTCAGAGTCTTTGTCAAAATCTGAATAGGCTGAAGCTAGCTTATTGGCAATTTTGGACCATAGATCTGTTCCCTGCTTTTGCGGTTTATTGAACTCTTCATTCTTTCCACCACGCTCATGGATCAAGCTTACAACCCAAAAGTCTTTCCACATTGTCGCTCTTCCTCCCTCTCCCTCGCATTCATCTTCCAAGGCTTGGGTATCTAGACACTTCTTTTTGGCTCTACCTCTCTTTTGGACTGCTACCTTGGCTGAACTTGTATCTGCTTCCGATTCAAGCTTCCCTCGTCCGGTTTCTTCAATTGTCTTGCCTTGGCATGCTTCTTGCCCAACGGGCTTTGCATAAGGAGCTTCCAATGCTCGTGGCCTTCCTCTCTTCACACCCTTTTTACCCCCTTTAGTAGGGGTAACATATTTTTTACCTTGAGATCCCACAGATAGAACGGAAGGTGCAAAGGTAGATGGCTGAGACATGACAGGTGGCATCCGAAAGAACATTGGTGACGAAGATGGGAAGATGGCTGGAAATTTTGGAGAACCAAACATCTGCGATTGGTTATACATAACCATCGAAGGAGGTCCTGACAATTGTGAATCTGTTACTTCAGAGCTTTGGAGGTCTTCAAGGGCATCCTCATAGTTGGGATCAATAAGCAGGCGTTGCATTGCCATCCTGAAAAAAAAAACTATTTTAAAATTGTAACTGGTGTTCTACTCAACAAGAGAAGACGGATTGAATGCAAAAGGTGTGAACAGAAGCTACACCATACACTCAATCTCCATTTTTTGGGCTACGCATGACGAAGCAAATAAGTGATTTCCCAATGCATTAATCCTACCTGCCTGTCATCTCAGTGTAAATGGAAAAGTACCGTCTATTGAGGAGTTTGAAGAGGTCAAGAGATAGGATGAATAGCCCTGGCGTACATTGACAATCTTTAGCAATGTACCTATCCTAGAATGAGGCAGCGTTGCTCAAAAGACTTGCAATATAATCCTTCACGCGATCACAGGGCTGATGTATTGAGAACCCGAAACCAAATTTTAGAGTAGCATGTCAATCGCAAAAACGTCCATTACTTTTGAGCTCGCAAAAACGACTCTTTTGACAAAAATCTGGAGGGAATGGGCAAACGCTCGGAAGAAGACAGAGGTTTTAGAGGGAAGATAGAGGGAAAATTTTGGAATGAGCATGAGAGACGGAATGTACCTGTTCTTCCATGCTACTGGAATGCCGGGACTCCAAACTTGCGAATTGCAATTCTGAGAAATGGTGAAGAACGCAACAAAGGACGCCAGAGAAAAGAAACGGTGAAAGACTGCTGCCAAAACCATGTGCAATTGCCTATATTCCAGGAAGACATACATTTCTATTGGAAGCCAGCAGCTACGCCAAGAGTTGGGCGAGGGGAAGACGCCGCCCAGGATTCCACTGCTTTCGTCCGTGACTCAGCTTGCCACCTAGGAAATGAAACGATGCCTGTTCGCCTCGTTGTGAAAGCACATACCAACCGGCGCGCTTTTTCATTGGATGGAGCCAAAATTGGGTGAAGACGTCCGGATGGGTGTGTAACATGCCTAACCCACATGTAGCACGCCTATGTATCTCGACCCAGTGCCATCACCTGTGTCTGAACGTGGTATAGCCACTCCTCCGAATCCTCTAGACCGCCGTCCTCCTCGTCGAGTGAGCGGAGTTGGATGGGATCCTCAAAATCGACTGTCTGCTCTCTGTCCTGGCATTGAAGTCCCCTACAAGGACTTCTCGCCCAGTCGTCTGTATGGCATGATCTCCTCTGACATAGATACATTTGCCCCATCATATGTCTCTGTCGCCCCTATCCCATCCATTGCCTCAGAGTGTCTCGCATATCTTAGCATATCGCTGTGTAGATGGCTCTAGGATCTGTGGCTTGAAATCTAACCCACATGTAGCACGCCTCGACCCAGTGCCATCACCTGTGTCTGAACGTGGTCTAGCCACTCCTCCGAATCCTCTAGACCGTCCTGCTCTGCGTGTCCCTCTCTTGTGCCTCGGTATCCCTCTACTCTTGGCAAGCTGGCGAGTCTGAGTCTGCGGAAAGAAAATCATCTCTCAGTCCCCTATCACCTCCTCCAGGCGACCGCTATGGGACCACTTTACCATCGATGTAAAGCCAGCTGCCCTAGCGAAAAGTCGTGAAGTGTGTGTGAGACTAAGGAAAAAGCAATGCTTTACAAAATATTTTTAAAACTCTGCTAGCCTTCCCGCCCACCCCGAAAATACACACACACACACAGCAGAAGCCGAAGAGCTGAAGAGAAGCGCAGCAGTAGCAGCAGCGGTGTTTCGTCGAAGAGATGCCGAATAGGATGGGGGAGTGCGTGCCCAATGAGCGCCTCATTCGAAAGAAGGGCCTTTGGACCCACGACATCGACGACTTCAAAAAGCTCTGGCCCTTCGACGATGATAGGGTTTTGTCGGTTTCCTCCACGTAGGCTCTCTCTGCATGCCTCTGTGTGTTAAGCATGTCAAATCTTTTTCTCAACTGTCCGACTGAGGGGCGTGCATACATGCTTGCTGCAGATCAGACTGCTACGAAGAGAGCGTTCTGTACGACAATCAGCAGACACTCACAGGAGCGAAGATACTGGCATTGCGTTCAAGCGGTGGACGTGCATCTGCTTTTGCATTGTCCCCTCCTGTTAAACGGTCTGCACTTGCGGACGCCGATGCTGCACTGCAAGGCTTTACCAGTGAAATTGGGCAGCTTGAGCAGCCATGGGATGGGTCTCATGTGGTCGCATTGGCGTCTGCTGGTCATGCTTTAAAGTCACACGACAGGAATGTGAGAGAGCCTGCCTGCAAACAAACAATTTTTTTGTTACTCTCTTTGCTCTTTCTTTGGTCGTTCTGAACGTATTGGGGGGGCTGTTTCTCGCAGGTGCGTATTAACGCTGAGGTCTTTGTAGGCCCGTATGTTCCTGAAAGAACATGGAAGAAGGGAGTTCACGTGCTTGCCCGGAATCTGGAGCCGGCCTGGCCCAAAGTCTCCCTGCAAAAACAAACTTCCCCTTTTGTGAAGACGAAAAAGGACCACTCCAAGCTCACGCCTGCCAAGCCAACAGCATCTAGTCAAAGGATCATTGAACCAGATCTTCTCTTTGCAGTCGTCACGGTTGGGGCTGACTGCTATGGTGATGTTTGGCCTCACCGTCGCATAGAACCTCACAGTAAACAATGGTGGTATGTACCGACATGTCACATGCCAGATCCAGAGTCTGATCAGTTGGTGTATTGTCTCTGCTATCCAGGTAAATAATCTTCCCTATGAGTAACTACTATTCTTTGAGTGATCGTATGTCCCACATTTCCCTGCATATGACTCTAGGTCCGGTTGAGGACGATGAGATGGATACAAAATATGGAGTGGTGGACAGCAAGAAGGCATCGCTTCTGCTAGCAAATTTGAATCAGTCAGTTGTAGTTCCTGATAGAATGTCGGTCAGTGTTGGGGATGTCATCGGAGCCAATGATTATGTGCTAAAATTCCGAGCCAGTACCACGTGTGGCAGCTCTGGTGGACCTGTTGCATCGTTGAATGAACCACTGAAATTGTACGGTATCCATGTTCGTGGGAACTTTGATTATCGATTGTCGTCAGACATGGAAAGCAACTATAACCTAGCCACTTGTGTCAACCACCCGTTGTGGGTACTGAATTATGTGAAGACCACATTGCCGGTTCTGTCACATGTCAGAGAGTGGCCAGGTGCCTACATGCTTGACACTTTGCTGGAGTATTTGAATCACCATGAGACAGTCATTCGAGATAATGACATGTGGCATGTTGTGGAGAATTTCAAGAGCTGTCATGCGGTGGATGCATAGGCATTTTTGTGGAAGTGTGAACACTTACGAAATCAACGCCCCTCTTCATAATGGGCTGTTATTTTGACTTGTAGCTATGCTTTTTTTGTGTGCTTACGACGACTGATCAGTGGGTGTGTGCATGCCTTTAAAAATCAGTGCCTCCCTCTACTATATTCACTTGTTTCTGCTCGAAAGTCTCTATATTGAGGTATGCAAATGCCCAAAGATGAGGTAAGAAGGGAACTCTGTAATGTTGCTGTTTAATACCGTTTTTGATATTATCTCTGTGACCCTCCAAATGAGCCAATATGGAGTTAAAAATAAACTGGCATGAAGAGGAAAAGAATGAGTGTTATCAGCTTTTGAAACTTTAACCAAACCACAAGATCAGCTTCCAAACCCTAATCGCAGCACTTTGGGACAGATGTTACCTTGGGAAAGACCGATTCAGAGGGCTGCAATAATTGCTCACAGCTTGGAAAGAGTCCAGGACTACGCAAGTCCATTGACGCTCACTAACTCGCAACGTGTCGTTGTTAATTGTACATGGTGGCGACGTCTCCATCGTCTGAATAGGTGTTCACACATGGGATGACGAAGGGACGATTTCATTGATCTACGTCAACCCACCTGAGAAAAAGGAAAATCAGAATTTTGGAATAGCGTTAGACCAGAGATGCCTCGATGCAAGCTGAATTTGAGTATGCCGTGTTGCGCTGTATGGGCACTTATGATTCTTTTGGTCTGTTTAAAGATACGCCAAGGTCACAAGAGTCCTGCAGAGAAACCCACGTTGGGTTAAGCAAACCAGACCACAAGAAACTGCAGGTCTTGGCAGCTTGTTTGGAAAAAAAAAAGGAGAGCATGTTTTTTCGTCAGGTCTGAGTGGATTACTGCCTAATATTACAGAAAAAATTGTTAGGTCTGAGTGCTTAATGCGCCAGTAAAACCTTGGAAGCTAGGCCTTGAGCAGAAAGCAGAATTTTTGGCACCAGGAAGTGTGTGATGTACGAGCCCGAGATGAAAGAACACCTACTAGAATTGCCACAAAACAATTTGTAGGAGTATGCATGCCCAAGATGGGCTGGGATGCCAGCAAGACATAAATGCTTTTAAATGCATTGTGGGGTTGTTTTGAATTTTCCAGAAAAGGACAACACAACAGTAAGGCGTTAATGCCTTCGTAATTGGTTGCAAAAGGGCAGAGTGTTATCTGGTGCATGTTTGAAAGGATTGCTAAAGCCCAAGTGTTGAAATTGTGGTATTGGCTTCTTTATAACATGCCATGTCATCTCGTGGGGACACTGAAAGGGTTGCAGACACTGGTCGGGTCGGACCAGAACAAATTGGGCATTCCAATGAGGAAGACCCATACAGAGAGCTGCTTGAACAGCTTGCTCAAGCAGGAAGGGGTCCTTTATTTCCTCATGCAGAGGAAGAGCCAGAGAAAGTTTCTTCTGTAGCTACCCAAAAGCAGATTGGCAGGAAAAAATCCCAGAGTTCAACCCCTTCCCTCTCCTCAGATGTTGCATCCAGGAAGAATAAGAAGTCTCGCCGTGAAAGCCAGAAAAAGATGAAAAGGGAGAAAACTAAGCGCCACAGATCTTCGAGTTCATCCCCTTCTCTTTCATCTGGTCATGCTTCTAAGAGGAGTAAGGCTTTCCATCCGGAGTCTAAGAAAGGGAAGAAGATGAAGAAGAGGAAGAGAAGCAAGGAATCCTCTCCTTCCAGTTCATCCACATTTTCTAGTTCTTCTTCTACAGATTCCTCATCTACTTCTAGTTCCAGTTCATCATCCAATTCAAAAATCTCCCCAGCTCCCAAACGCAGAAAGAAAGAAGTTGCTTGGAAGAAAACTGTCCTGCAGGTACTTGAGTCAAGGGAATTTAAAGAAGGCGGTAGGTCTGTGCAAGTTATCACCTACAATGGTCAATATGGTCAGCCAGATAAGCCTATGCAATTTATAAGGTAGTTTGATGCTGTGTTTGGCTCAGAAAATTTTCTGGAATGCGTATGGCGGGCTTGCATCTCACTGGTACAGTTGGTGCGTGGTGGAGTGCGCATACCACAGATGGGTCAGCCCCAAAGGACTGGAAGGGCTTTAAGAAGATGTTCTACAAGCAATTCATGCCTAAACAGTTCAGAGATCATGTCCTCCTTGGTTGGGAGAGTTTGCACATGGATGTGGGAGACACAACTGAGACTTATAACTATAAGTTTTGGGATGCATATCTGTAGATTGCTCCCTTCAAGAAAGTCTCTGAAAAGACCCAACTCAGGAAGTATCGGGCAGGCTTACATCCAAAAATTCAGGCTATTGTAAATACGCAGCACAAAGTCTATCCAGCACATGATGCATTCAGCTTCAGTGGCCAGGCTCATGCAAATGCAGGACCCTTCTACTGTGCCATCACTTCAGGCTGGGACAACATAGAAGAAAAACCCAGCTCCACCCAGGTTTGAGAAAAGAGATTTTCCCAGGGCTGAGAAAAGGTCCTACTTTTTGGCTCTTGCCCCTTGAATTCTGGGCCTTTTTGCACTCTTCTAGGTCCTACTCACCAAATAAACAAATACCAACACTTTAACCCATTAGAGGTTAGCCAAATGCATGCATTCTAATTCTTGGACTAATCCTAGTCCTTGGTGGGCATCCCCACATGCTCATTAACCAATGTAAAAACAACGGAAAATAAAATTTGTTCTAGTTGACTAGATTTGACCAGAGTCAATCTAAATAAAGATTCCTCTTTATTTCTCTTGAGAGTTACAAATTTGTGACAACTTTGTCAAGTGTCCAAGTTGGGAGCAATGGAAGTAGGTGGTAAGAGTCCAAAAGATAGCCAAGAGAGCGGAGTAGCAATCTAAGAAGAGAGGAGTGTAGAGTGTATATCACCGGTGAAGAGCAGAGGAGGGCCATGGACTTATGTAGGTTGTAGCACACAGGATGAAAAGGGGCTGACACCTTTCTGCAAAGAGAGTGTCTCGTGACACATGAAGGGACTGCCAATGTTGAGCTGACGCCTGGTACGGGTTTGGCAGCTCTTGTTGTTATATCAAGCACCCACTGGTTTATAGGATTTTCATTGGGTGAGCTGCGGGCTGGGGACCCCAAGGCAGGTCCCGAATACTTGGTCCCATGAGGGTCTTGGTACCTTCCCCGCCCTTCACTAGTCAGTGAGGAGGGTCCACACTTGAGGTGGTTCTGAAATAATTAAGGTAGGGGGCCAAGGGTTTTTTTCCTGGAGATAAGTCACCCAACAGCGGGTACGCACAGCGGAAGACTGATAGTAATGCCCGGGAGCTCACACAGTGTGGTGGGGTGTGGAATCACTAACTTCTTAACTTAATGTGCATAATATAGATGTGCAGACTCATTAATAGACAATGAACCAGCCAGATAGAGAAACCACCCAAAATATATATTTCCGTCCAAAACTATGGACACAATACAAAATAGATAGATCCAGAGTCCCACCAATGGTGTGGTCCTGTGATCTAACCACAAGGTCCTTCTCCAATCTGCTGGCTGTCTCTAGACTCGATCCCGCGTGCTCCACCTCGAGCGTCTGTAGACCTTCCGTCCAGTGTGTTCTCCACCTTACTGCCTGTGAATCAGCCTAGGTGGGCAGCCCCTGCCAAGCTTTGTCTGCAGCACACAGGTCCCTGTTCCACTGCTCCAACCTGCTTGTGAATGGCTGCTCCAGAAGGTATGATGATCTCAGCACCTTGCTGCCCTAGAAGACAGCCAAGGTCCAGCCTCTCCCTAGAGCTAAGTCTGCAGCACCTGTTGCACTCTCTCACCTCCTGTAGATAGGCTCAGATAGTAGGCTTCCTGCTGCTCCTTTCTGCCCTGGAACTGCTGGCTATGCTGGATATTAAATGAGGCCAAGAGCCTCTCCCTATATAGGCCCTAAGGCCTGCTGAGAAAACCGACCAGCCAGCCTCATACTGGCTGACCAGACTGGCCGACCAGTCTGCTGCTGGTCCAGCCCTTTAAGGGCTCACAAAACTGGGCCTTTATGGCCCACACTTTGAGGGTTTTTGGCCCTCCAATCTAAGGCAAGGGCCCAGCCCCTAGGTCAGCCCTATATAAGGCCTGGTTGGTTGCCTCAAAGCAGCTCAACCAGCCTCTCTCCTGGCTGACCCATGTGCTGGTCTGTCCCGCCTGTGCTGCGCCACTCTGATCTGCCCACTTGCAGGCCTGCTCCATCACTTGGATGCCCCGCCATCTGCACTGTAGTTTGTGCCATTTGTTGCAGCCTTCTTCTCTTGTGAGGTGCTGCCCATGTGGCAGCTCCCCCTCTCTCTCTTCTCTGGGCATCTTCTGCCCTAGGTCTCCCTCCCCCACGCTCTCCTCATTTGGGGGCTTACAGATGGGGAGGTGACCTTTCCAACACCCCCTCTCACCGACACATATCGGCAAGGGCCCAGCCCCTAGGTCAGCCCTATATAAGGCCTGGTTGGCTGCCTCAAAGCAGCTCAACCAGCCTCTCTCCTGGCTGACCCATGTGCTGGTCTGTCCCGCCTGTGCTGCGCCACTCTGATTTGCCCACTTGCAGGCCTGCTCCATCACTTGGATGCCCCGCCATCTGCACTGTAGTTCGTGCCATTTGTTGCAGCCTTCTTCTCTTGTGAGGTGCTGCCCATGTGGCAGCCCCCCCTCTCTCTCTTCTCTTGGCATCTTCTGCCCTAGGTCTCCCTCCCCCACGCTCTCCTCATTTGGGGGCTTACAGATGGGGAGGTGACCTTTCCAACACCCCCTCTCACCGACACATATCGGCCCAATGCCAACACGTCGATTAAGATGCTCCAGTAACTCCCTGGTCGTAGTCCTCTGGAACTTTTCGGTGTCAAAATATTTTCCTGGATTTTCATCCAGTGGCTCGTGCTCCACCAAGTCCGGTTCCGCTTCCGCTTCCGCACACCATCCTGGTACACAGGTCCATCTTTCGTAGCACCTCTTGGCACCACCTCCTTCAGTCACGTTCTTGCCTTCGATCTCGAGCAACCCAGCCTCCACGATCTTCCAGCTGTCCCCCTCATAATGAGTGAACTTGGAGTCTTCCAGGGACCATGCTCTGAGGGTCTGTTTCAACCCGTCTTTCCTTTGGCAAGGTCTGGAACAAAAGTACATCTCGAGATAACCTGCCGCGAACTTTAAATGTACCTGATTGAACCTGAGTCATCCTCCTTCTCGCAAGGGCACAATCCTCCAGTCGTGGAAGTTGATTCCCTAGAGCTTTTGAATTAGGGTGGTCCTTCCAGCAAGGTCCCTGCGTTCAGGCTCCCACACCTGTGAGCCTCCTACTTGGGCTCTCATACCATGTTAGAAATTACCCAACAAAGGGTACGCACAGCGGAAGACTGATAGTAATGCCCAGGAGCTCACACTGTGTGGTGTGGGTGTGGAATCACAAACTTCTTAACTTAATGTGCATAATATAGATGTGTAGACTCATCAATAGACAATGAACCGGCCAGATAGAGAAACCACCAAAATATATATTTCCGTCCAAAACTATGGACACAATACAAAATAGATAGATCCAGAGTTCCACCAATAGTGCGATCCTTTGATATAACCACAAGGTCCTTCTCCAATCTGCTGGCTATCTCTAGACTCCAGCTCGCGTGCTCCACCTCGAGCGTCTGTAGACTTTCCGTCCAGTGTGTTCTTCTCCACCTTACTGCCTGTGAATCAGCCTAGGTGGGCAGCCCCTGCCAAGCTTTGTCTGCAGCACACAGGTCCCTGTTCCACTGCTCCAACCTGCTTGTGAATGGCTGCTCCAGAAGGTATGATGATCTCAGCACCTTGCTGCCCTAGAAGACAGCCAAGGTCCAGCCTCTCCCTAGAGCTAAGTCTGCAGCACCTGTTGCACTCTCTCACCTCCTGTAGATAGGCCCAGAGAGTAGGCTTCTTGCTGCTCCTTTCTGCCCTGGAACTGCTGGCTATGCTGGATATTAAATGAGGCCAAGAGCCTCTCCTTATATAGGCCCTAAGGCCTGCTGAGAAAACTGACCAGCCAGCCTCATACTGGCCGACCAGACTGGCCGACCAGTCTGCTGCTGGTCCAGCCCTTTAAGGGCTCACAAAACTAGGCCTTTATGGCCCACACTTTGAGGGCTTTTGGCCCTCCAATCTAGGCAAGGGCCCAGCCCCTAGGTCAGCCCTATATAAGGCCTGGTTGGCTGCCTCAAAGCAGCCCAACCAGCCTCTCTCCTGGCCGACCCATGTGCTGGTCTGTCCCGCCTGTGCTGCGCCACTCTGATCTACCCACTTGCAGGCCCGCTCCATCACTTGGATGCCCCGCCATCTGCACTGTAGTTCGCGCCATCTGTTGCAGCCTTCTTCTCTGGTTGGCTGCCTCAAAGCAGCCCAACCAGCCTCTCTCCTGGCCGACCCATGTGCTGGTCTGTCCCGCCTGTGCTGCGCCACTCTGATCTACCCACTTGCAGGCCCGCTCCATCACTTGGATGCCCCGCCATCTGCACTGTAGTTCGCGCCATCTGTTGCAGCCTTCTTCTCTTGTAAGGTGCTGCCCATGTGGCAGCCCCCTCTCTCTCTCTTCTCTGGGCATCTTCTGCCCTAGGTCTCCCTCCCCCACGCTCTACAGATGGGGAGGTGACCTTTCCAACAGATTTGACCAGCTCTCAAAACAAAACAAAATGATACTTTTCATGCAGAAGAAGGATAAGTCAGCACGACTCTGTGTTGATGATAGGGCGCTCAATAAGCTTACAATCAGCAACAAGTTCCCAATGCCCCGCATCGAGTACATATTAGAAAGGCTCAACGGTGCAAAATATTTTTCCAAGATCGACCTTAAGAGTGGCTATCACCAAGTCCGCATTTTTGAAGCTGACATTCCAAAGATAGCTTTCAAGATAGAGCGAGCTCATTATGAGTTCGTTGTGATGCCGTTTGGTCTCAAGAACGCCCCATCGACCTTCAACAAGATGATGTCGCGGTATTTGCCGAGTATATCGGGGTGTTTCTTTTCATCTTTTTGGATGATATCCTAATCTTTTATGCCACAGCTGAGCAGCATGTTCAAGACGTCTGCAATGCCCTTTAGGTGTTACGTGACAACCAGCTCTATCTCAATGCTAAGAAAAGTAAGTTTGGGCTGAAAGAAATACAGTACTTGGGGTACATCATAAGCGCAGATGGCATTCACTTGGATCCCGAAAAGATCCAAGCCATTACTACTTGGGCTGTCCCTATGTGTCACGAGGACGTGAAAAGTGATGTAAAGAATCTTCGTAACTCAACCTACGCTTAACTCGGGGTTAACCATGGTTAAGTGTTGTAATGGTTTGGCTGTGAGGGACTGGCTAGAGGAAGTGCACACTTCCTAGAAGTTCCTAAGGGCAAAGTCTAGGTGCACCACTAGGTCCTAGGGGCAAGGCAAAGGCTTTAAAAGAGGGGTCTAAAAGTTGGGCCCAAGGACAACCAACGTTGTCCTTGGTATGGGGGTCAGGACTTTAATGAAGGGGCAAATGGCAAGGAGGAGGTGCCATTTGTCAAGCATGTGTATGCATGCCTTTCCCCCACCTTCCATCTCTCTCCCCTCACTCTCCTAGAAGTGTAGGACGTTTTCAGTTGTTCTTGTGCAGTTTTTGAGCTGTTTGAGCTGTTTCAAGCCTGTTTTCAGCTGTTTTAAAAGTGTTTTGACTGTTCCAAGGCTAGTATGCACTTCTAGGAAGTGCCAGAACTCATTTTTGGACTTTTGAAAAAATTTTGTACGGACTGTACGACGTTTGTACGGGTGTACAGAATCCGTACAGACGTGTTCAGTTGCCTCCAGCAGGTGCCCGGGGTTGTCTTTTGTTGTGCTGGACCTTTGTGCACATGTTTTTGGCTGCGTGGTGGCTTCTGGAGCTGTTCTGGACCAGTGTCCATTCGGGGCAGATATGTGAACCATCTTTCCTCTACAGTTCTTTCTTGTCTCTACCTTCATTTCTCTCTCTTCTCCTGATTGCTGGAAGACACCTGCACCCTGCGGGGAGCTTGGATAGAGGATAGGTGTGAGGAAGGAGCTCGTCCCTCTGCCACAGACAGCGGGAGTTGGTTCCAGGTTCAGTTTTTTCCTTGTTCTTTCTTGCTTTGCAGCTTTTTGCAGTGAATGCGTGTTGTGTGGGACTCCAAAAGGTTCTAGTAAGCACCCAAAGGCCAGGGTGATCCTGTGGAAGGCCTAAGGACAGTGTGGATGCATGTGATAGCCTTGAGGCTGCCTTGAGCACAGTTTGCCAGTGGTTTGGATGCTTGAATGCCTCTAAGTTGAGTTTGATCAGAAGTGAATGCTTGAGTATGCCTTGCCAGTGGGAATTCTAGTGGTGCAATGGGATTAGATGCCTTGAAGACAAGTAGAGGATTTGCAGAGAGGAATAGTGTAAGGTTGAACCCTTGTTGTAAAGCATTTCCATTTAGAAGCAATAAATAAATACCGTAAGGGGCGCAAAGGCATTTGGGGCCTGTGGGTGCACTGTGTACTATTTTCATTGATTTAGCCTCACCTTTGTTGTTGTTGAAGCTTGTTTCTATGTTGTGCTAAGTGATTTAAGTGACTGAAGCTTGCATTGTGGCTATTTATGAAGTTTATGACTGAGTAGAAGAAGATCACTGTCCTTTTGTTTATGGAAGGCCGGTGCTCACGACTCCCTCGTCGGTGGACATTGGGGTATTAACAACACCTTGGAGAAGTTAGAGTGCTATTTTTATTGGCCTAAAATGCGAGGGATGTTTATGGTTATGTGCAGAATTGTCAGATCTGCCAAAAGATAAAAGTTTCCCACAAAAAGGCGGCAGGACTTCTCAAGCCATTTATGATACGAGAAGGTCCGTTCCAGGACATCAACATGGACTTCGTGGGACCCCTTCCCGCATCTGTAGGTACGCGTAATACTGTGTGTTTTACGATTGTTGATCGGTTTTCTAAGTATTGCATGTTGATTCCTTGCAAGCAGACGGCCAGCGTAGAAGATATAGCTCGTTTGTTCATCAGCTATTGGTATCCTATTGGAGGAATGCCAAAAACGATTACATCAGATAGGGACACGAAGTTTACCTGGAGAGCCTTGTTCGATAATCTCGGCACAAAGCTCCAGATGTCTGTGCATTTGACCCTCAGATGAACGGCGAAGCAAAAGTTTATAATAAGCTCGCGTTCGATGTGCTTAAAGCGTATTGCCACGACACACAGTCCAAGTGGGAGCAGTTTCTTCCACTAGTACAGGCCATATTAAATGATACCTATTCATCCAGTATTGGCCGTACACCCTATGAAGCAGCATTCGGCAAGAGGTTTACTTCACTCCTTAGCAGGATTACATCTCCATCTCTTGAAGCCAATAAGACGTCAGAAAGTTTAGCGGAGATTATGGAGTCAGTTAAAGGCCGTCTTGCCAAAGCTCAAGTAGCATACACGTGTCAAGCTAACAAATCCAGGAAAGATGTCACGTATAAAGAGGGACAATGGGTATATTTAAGGATTATTAAGCAAAGACTCAAACAGGTGGACAAACGATGCCCTAAGCTATTCTTCAGAAGTTTCGGACCTTTCCCTATCATTCAGAAGATCAACGACGTCTCCATGAAGTTAAAGTTACCACCCAGTTGGACGATGCACAATGTGTTTCATGTAGCATGGTTAAAGCCTTACATTGGACCCGCCTTGACGGAGGTCGCAGAAGAGCAACAACTTGAGATTCTAGACGAAGCCGAAGTTTTGGAGCCAGAGCAGATTCTCCTTGACAAGTGGAAGCATGGGTTAGGACGACGCATCCGGGATTTCAAAACGAAGTTTCGAGATTGCGGGACTCATCAGGTGGTATGGCTCAATGAAGATTTTTTCCAGGAGTTCCGACTACTTGGAAGCAATGCAATTACCGCCAAGTTAAGGAGGAGGGAATGTCACATGCACCCCTGCACTTGGGTGCAATGTGACACACTGGCTACATCAAAAGTGCTAAGTAGATCCCTAAATAGGTGTTTTTGTCGAATGCCGTGACCCCTTTGTGAGCCCTAGTCCAGGGACGAGTCAGGCACGAGCTACGTAGGTCAGTCCATTCCTGAACCATAGGTCAGAGTCAGTCCTTTGGTACCCACACTGGAGAACGGGCAGCTAGATCTTGCATAGTCAACAGTTTGCAGCATGTTCTAGGGCCTTTTTGGCAAGGTTTTAGGGCCCAAAAAGGCACCAAAGGACGCAAATATCAGCAGAAGACAATGCAGGTCAAAAAACGCAGACTTGACAGAAACTCAGTACGAAGACTTTGTATAAATGGAAGCTCAAGTATGTGTGGGTGTGTGGATTTGTATGTGTGCGAGCATATTTTTATACTATGGTCTACACCCACTTTTGGGCGCTGATGACGTCAGTGGGGATGTCATAGTAGCTAGTCCCTACTATGCATGATGGAGTTTATGGTTTTCAACCTTGTGAGTGACTATCATGAGATTGAAACTGCACTATGTTGTGTTTTTAGAGGATGAGTTTGGGAATGTTCTTGGATTCATCTAGGTATATAAAAGTCAACGCGTTGAGTTTATAGACAACGTTGACTTTTGACCGACCAGGTCAACGGTCGGCGTTGACCAGCCGACCTGGTCGGTCAGTCTGCCCTAGAAGCCTATATAAGGAGGCCCAAGGCCTCATTTTTCTCTCATTCAGTCTTCAGCCAAGTCTCCCCCTCACTTGCTCAGCTCAGCCTCCCTCAGTCTGGTGC